>NW_020456198.1:5415191-5603675 GCF_003342845.1 Nothoprocta perdicaria | reverse complement strand
TGAGGCGCGCGCGGGAGGCAGCGGGGCCGCCGAGGCGCCGCGCCGCGCAGCTCTCCGTCCCCGCCGTCTCCCGGCACGTGGAGAGCTCATTTTTTTGTGTCGTGCACCTAAGGGCTGGCGGGCGCCCAGGCGCTGCCCGGCACAAAGGCAGCTTTCATGCCGCGCGGGCGCCCGCTTCCTAAGCCGGCACCCGTCTTCCCAGGGGCTGCGGAAGATTACGGTAATTGCACTTGACAGGGCAAGATGTCACAGGACGCGGGTTCGCCCGGCACGGGGCTCCCGCCGGCCCCACCGCGGCAGCTCCTCGCTCGCGCGCCGCATCCTGCACGGACGCCGCTTTGGGGCTTTGGAAAAGGAAACCAGTGCTACAAGGGAGCAGAAAGCAAGATTTTCCCCTCCAGGGGGGTTTCCAGCTCTCATGCCACGAAGGTGCCAGGAGGCTGTTTGCGGCTGCGGCTGAGCCGGGTTATCCGGAGCGGGAACCCCGTGGTTCTCAGGTGCTGCCGGGATTGGGCTGAGGCTGCCAGATCTCCGGCACGTGAGGGAGGATGATAATTCCAGGAGGCCCCGTCCCTGCCTCATTAGTGCTTGAGTGCCGGAGCACCAGACGCTCCTTCAGGAGCTGCTTCCCGAGGCTGGAAGCGGGCTGTGGTTTTCCGTGCCCTGATGGCGCCATGTCCTTGCCCTGCCGGCTTACAGCCTGCCTTTCCTTTGCCTTGTGAACACATCCAGATCCTTTGAAGGGGCTTAAAATAGTTGGCATATTTAGGCTGGCAGTGCCCCGGGCCTGTGCCATGCGCGCGCTCCCGTGGCCGGGATCTGGTGCTTTTCTTGCTGCCGGGGTGTGCACTGTGTGTGGGGTATGTCCGACCCTGTGCTCGGGATTATCCGTCACCGTTGGGGCTGATCTGATGATGGATGTGCAGTGTGGCCTCCCCTCCGTGGCGGTCCGAGCCACATCGAGGCGGGTGGCAGTGAGCAGGACTGGTGCGGATGTTGGGCTTTCCTCTGCAGCCTTTTTATTTTAGTTGTGTCCTTGGAAGCACTTGTGGGCACTGCATGACTCCCTTCAGGCTTCTTTTTCCCTAGTTAATGGGAAAAAAAAACCCTCTTTGCCTTCCTTAATCTCTTCTACCATGTTCTGTTGGGAGCACGGGGGTCAGCAGTGCTGAGGTCTGCCCGTCGGGCACTGACCTAGTGCTGCAGGGAGGCATTTTCCCTTCTTTACTCCGTACGTCTCTGCTCCAGCTTAGTCTGGACTGGGAAGCATCTGCATAGAGGGATTTCCTGCAGCCCCCAGCACCCTGTTGATCCCAGGGGCTGTCTAAGAGGCCGGTGTTGGTTCCTCGTGTCAATGGCTTTGGCCATTGCATAACACAGGGGCTCTGATAACTGGCATGGGGTGACGGTAGAAGCTCTTCAGGAGCAGCACCTCTCACAGATGCTGACAAGGATATCCCAAGGATAACCTTTGGTTTCCAGGAGCTTTTATTACTTTATTACACCCCAAATGCTTGAACAGAAATATTCCACCTTGCTCTTGCCAAAACTCGAGCCCCTGAGAATGAGGGAGGAGGAAAAAGGATACAATCAGAGGAAATTAAAGCCTGTTTGTGATACGAATTTATCCTGATCTCCAGAAACAGATAAGCTGGAGTCATTGCAGCTCCTCCGATGCCCAGATTTTGGGCCCAGGGTGGCTGCTGCCCTTCGGGGGCTGTTTGAGCAGGGGTTTCTCCTGCGGGACTGGGGTCTGCTCCGCACGCAGCCCAGCCTGTCCTGCGGCCGGGCCTGGCCACGGCCCACGTCTCCCGGTAGAAGGCTCCCACCTATTGGTTGTGCTGCACAATTTCAGCTTGCACCCGCTGCCGCGGGCGCTCAGGTCGCTGCTGTCCCCTCCCTGCGTGGCCGGTTTCCACCTTCAGTGGGAAGGTGCTGTGGGTGACACAGCGGGGTTTAACCCAAGCCGGAGGTGACAGGAGGAGGGAAATGCATTGGTTGGCAAACACGTAACCTGCGTTGCTGCAAGCTGTCCCCACCGTCCGTCTGTCTGTCCCCTTGTGGTTGCAGGAGACAGCGGAGGGGCCCCTCAATGACTTGGATCCTGCTGCCCGGGGTCCCTGGGTGCCCCTTGGGACCAGCGGGAACTGCCAGCAGGATGGACAGAGGCTGGAGCATGGCCATGGTGTGGTCCACAGTGATCCCAGTGGGTGGAAAAGCACAGATCACACTTAGCAAGTGAAGTAAGAAGGCAGTGATTTGTAATCAGACCTCTTCTATAAGAAAGAACTTAAAAAACCCCTCTTGCAAAGTCTTGGTGGCTTCAAGGCAGCAAGGTAAAATACCCCCAAATTAACCCAAAGTGTTCAGCCTGGGCGCAGCCTGGCTGGGCACTTGCTGTGCACTCGCTGGTTGCCTCGTAGGTGGCTTTTCCAGGCAGGACACAGTCTGTGCGGTGACATTGCCGGTCGTTCGGCAGCCGGTGCCGGGTGGCGCTCAGCCGGGCTCAGCGCTGCGCGGTCCTGCCCTCTAATCCACCTTGCGCGGGGCGCAGCCTTCCAGCTCCAGCAGCTCGGGCCAGCCGTCGTATTTGTTGGTCTCCTTGTTGTTCTTGATGTGCTGGGGAGGAAGCAGGGAAATGAAGGGTGGGTTTGGAGGGGCCCCTGCGCTGCAGCCCGGCCTTGCCCCGGGACAGGCGGGAGGTGATACCTCCTCAAAGGGGCTCTTGGCATTCAGCCCTTTGGCTCCCAGGAACACCCAGTTGTCGCGGAAGCCCAGGTTGCTCACGAAGCTGCTGCCCAGCTCCGTAAAAAGCGTCCGGACTGTGTCGGTCATCCTAAGAGAGGGAAGAAAAGATGCCAGAAGTGCTCAGCGTGGTGCCTGTTTGGCATTCCCGTGGTCCTGCTGCATCCACCCTCGCAATATTGCTGTTTTGCAGGGGGGCTGTTGAGGAGCCAACACGGAGCAGAGCCGAGGGCTGCTCTGACGAGGTGGGATTGAGGGATGCCAGGACCCCTGGCCGGCCCCAAGCAGCAGCACCCCCGGATCGGCCTCCCATGGGCGTGGGTTTCAGGAGAGCTGGATGCTGCTCCCCAGGCTGGACTCACTTTGTGGCGGGGTCGTCGAAGGTGGCGGTCAGCACCACGGTGCCGCTTTTGATCTCTGTCAGGAAGGTCTCCAGCTCCTTAATGTCTGGGAGACGGAAGCATTGGAAAAGAAAAGAGGGAAGGATTCAGCAGGGGCTGCTGCATGGTGGATGTGGAAAGCCCTTAGCAAGTAGGGATGTGGTTGACTGGTGTATTGCACAGTGGGGTTGTGAGCTGGGAGAGCTCTCCCCAAAACAGCTGAGTTCAGGGGCCCAGGAGGCGATTCCAGCCCTGCCTGGCCTGTGAGCTGCCCCTCCCTGGGCGCCCACGGGGTCTTGTGGTGTTGCTGCTTCTCCTCGAAACTCCTGCCTTTCTCCTCAAAACGCTGGAGTTGCTAAGAAGTTTAAAACCAGAAAGCATCAGGGACGAGTCCTCCAGACACTTGGACAGGAAAGGGTAAATAAAAAGCACTATATATATATATATATATATATATATGTAGATGTAGATGTGTGTACATATATACTTATAATGTGCATTAGTAACATGCACATTATATATAATGTATACTATAATATACTAACATACTATAATATACTAATAATGTGTGTTATATATATGTATATACATGCATACATATATATAATGTATATACATATACATATATGTTTTTTTTCCCTGAAGCACATGCTTCTGAGGTGTGCTGAGGTGGGGCCGGGGCCAAAGTGCAGAGGCGCCCGGTGCAGCCCCTGTGAGGCCGCGCTGCTCCCGCGGGCACCGCCAGCAGCGCCGTGGTGGCTCCTGCGGCTCCGCACCCAGCGCCGCGGGGGACGGTGCAGGAATGCGACGGCTTTCCCCCCTCCCGGGGTGTGACCGAGGCGTGAACTTTATAACCTTCGTACACTGAAATTGCAGCTTGTCTTCGCTGGCCGGGTGGAGGAAATGGGCTGCCCGTCCGCCCCGGCAGTGGTCGGAAAGGCCAAGGGAGCCGTGTGAGCGCCTGGGAAGAGCGCGGGTCCCTGCACCCACCGGCCTTACCTCCCGAGTACATGTCGAAGATGCCCGTCCTCAGCAGCTGCCCCGTCGTCCCTGGAGGTTTAGAATGGAGCCCGGTGAGGCGCGAGGCTCCCCAGGGAGCTGTGTGGGCGCTGCAGCACCCTCGGCTGGTGCCGGCCACCCCCAGGGCTCTCGGGACAGGGCTGGCGGGTGGCGCTGCCCCGGGGGCGGCTCTGCAACCCACCGTTGACCAGCGCGATGTTGAGGCCGCGGCCGATGTTGTTCCTCACGTTGCTCATGAGGCTGGAGGGGGAAGGCAGAGCACGGGGCGGTGAGCGCGGGGTGCCCTGCCAGGGCGTGCACTGGCAAAGCTGAGGGCTAAATGCGCCCGAGCCTGGAAACTGGGGAGTTTGCAGGGATTTGCCCCCCGAGCCCGCTGCCCGGTGCGGCCGGCCGCTTACATCTGGTCGTTGAAGCAGATGGAGGGTCCCACCACGTTGGCAGCGCCGCTGATGAGCCTGAAGGCGAAGTGGTCCCTGGGGCAGCCCTTGCGGTTGCCACACTCGTGCCGGGGCGCCTGGGTGCCTGTGGTGGAGCGGGGCTGCGGGGACGGCCGGGCACGCGCGGAGGTGCCGGGGACACGCGGAGGGACTGGGGACACACAGAGGGGCCGGGGACACGCAGAGGGGCCAGGGACCGCTGGAGGTGCCACACACAGACCCGTCACCCGGGAGCCTTCTGAGGGGCTGAGCGGGGCTGTGACGCCGGCTGCGAGGTGGGCACCAGCATTCGCAGCCTTTCTGCCCCATGTCAGAGTGTCTCAGCCAGGGCAGGGAGGCTTCCTGCGGGCTGGGGGGCTGCAGGAAGGGCCCCCCTCCTGCACGGGCAAGCAGGACCGCGTGCGGGTGGCACCGGGACAGGGCAGCCGAGCGCGGTACTCACTGCTGGGCCGCCTGGTGGCACCTGCGGGAGCCAAGGGACAGGGTTAGTGCGCGGCAGGGCGGGCGCGGGCGCAGCGGGACGCGCGTCCCCGCAGGGCCGGCCCTCACCTAGCCAGCTGCGCAGGTTCATGGCTCTCCAGCTGCGGTCAAAGTAGGTCTGAATGATGACCCAGGTGCCGAGCAGCATGAAGAGCAGCGCCGCGAGACGGATCACGCCTGCCGGGCACAGAGGAGCCGCCTGAGGGCCAGGGAATGCCGAGCTGAGTGCCCCGGGCGCCCTCCCGCCGTGCTGCAGCACCCCTGCGTCCCTCCAGCTTGTGGGAGCTCAGCTGGCAGCGCCTTCCCTGTCCTTTAAAACATCCGTAATCCCTTAATTAACATCTCCAGGGCATGGGGAGAGCCTTGGAGATGCACTCTGCTTTCCATGGGGAAGCACATCCATAGTCCCCTCTGCGTTAAAGTAACTCAGGTAACTAGTTTGCGAGCTCTGTGACTCCATTTCTTCAGTTCCCAGCGTGGGAGCCTGGTGCTCCTCCATCCGTCACCATCTGCCACCCCCAAGATCGGCACTCGGCTTCAAAGTGACGCTCGTTGGAGCAAAACGTTCCAGGCCTGCGTGGGAACACGACGGAAAAATCCACCCCTGAAAGGCTCCTATGGAAGCAGGAGCCCCTCTCTGGCCACCTCCTTCCAGGTCTGGAGGATTCGCAGGGAAAAAAAAAGCAACCGGTTGAAATGTGTGCAGATATTTTCCAAAGCTGGTGCGGAGGCCCCAGGTGCTGGTGGCGGCGGGTGGGACGAGACGCAGCCCTTACCTGCGAGGCGCATGGTGCCGCGCGGGGTCGGGCCTGCGGGCCGGCAGCCGTCACGCGGCGCCCTGCGGAGACCCGCAGCGGGACACAGCCGGGGACACAGGTGGAGAGCAGGGCAAGGGGAAAAACGAGAAGCGCCAGGATTAGACATTGCGCAGAAAATCAGAAATCAGAGGTAAGCGAAGCAGCGGAAAGCGAGCGGAGCCCGGGCTGGAGCAGGATATGCCGGTTCACCCTGGTTCAGTTTTAAGACTCTCTGAATTCTTCACGGTCACTGCTCTCCGCCACTGTCCTCCCTGCTTATTTTT
This sequence comes from Nothoprocta perdicaria, assembly GCF_003342845.1. Taxonomy (NCBI): domain Eukaryota; kingdom Metazoa; phylum Chordata; class Aves; order Tinamiformes; family Tinamidae; genus Nothoprocta; species Nothoprocta perdicaria. The sequence continues at coordinate 5,597,532 of NW_020456198.1, read as the reverse complement.
TTCAGTGTCCAACCCCTTTTTTGCCCCTTTGTATTCTGCTGGCAATGAGCACATTTGCACCCACAGGTTTGTTATGTGCCCCCCTGGGACTATGCAAAATAAGCTGCCAACAGGACGGATTGCAAAATGCCACCGGATGGCAAGTCACGATGCACCACACGACTAAGAGACCTCCAGGGAAAATTTCCCTTCTCCTTAAAACGAAGGAATGAAGGAAAACAGCGAGTGCCAAGCAGTGGGTTTGTGTCCCTGCATCTCCCCTTTGCTCAGCCAGCGCCTGCGTTCCCCCAACCGCCAAAATCACCATTTTGCCCACAGCAGCTGAATTCGGGGCATTTCAGATGAAAAGCAGAGGTGCAAACCCCACTGCTGTGGGGTGGGCAGCAGCGTGGGGCTGGGCTGAGCATCGCAGGGCTTCGGGATGCGCGGGGTCCAGGGTGCAGAGGGAGAGGAGCAGCCGCGGAGCGGGACGGGCTCCTGCCGCCCCGGCCGGGCTCGGGGCAGCTCCTACCTTGGCGGTGCAGGACGCGGCCGGTCACCCTCTGTCCCGCAGACCCGCAGCAAACGGGCGCGCCGGGCGGGCGGCGCGCACGGAGTTAAGGAGCGCGCGTAACTGCGGCAGCCCTCGCACCAGCCTGGGCATAAAAAATGATAAAAGGCCCAGGCTGGGAGTCGCTTTTCCTGTTTGGAGGGCAAATAAAGAGCTATCGCTGCGGAGCGGGGCAGGGCCGCAGGGAGGTTTCAGGCTGCTGCGTCATGAGGAAGGAGCTTCGGCCCTGCCCGGCGCTCGGGTGGCAGCACTGCTCACATCCAAGGGCTCTGGGAATGTGTGCTCTTGTCTTGGATGTTTGGCCAGGCCTGGTCCTGCTCCCAGGTCTGATCCTGAGTCGCACGGATGGATCGTGCTGAGTGTCCCTGTGCCAGGGACATTGAGCCGGGGGATGGAGACCTCGGTGTGTGGCGGCTTCGGGGGCCTGGCGCCCTCTCGAGCAGCTCCCGCGTGTGCAGCCACCCTCACTGCTGCTGAACCCGTGCGGGAATAAGCCTGTTTCCCTGAGGAATGTTCAGGGACTCGTGAACAGGCAGTGTCAGGGATCCTGAGGGCAGGTCCTGGGCTTTTGAGTGTGGCTCACGGGGCCACGGGTGCTGCCACCGCCTGCCATTTGCTCCCATAACCGCCGAGTTTAGCTCTTGCTGCTCCTTCCTTTGCCAAATTTGTGTTTTTCCAGGCACATACTGATTAAGTTGGGGAGGGAGAGAAATGGGAAATTAACTGGTGCAGCTTCAGGGAAGTCATTTATTTATTTGGGCAATTTACCTTCGCCTTAAACCCAGGTAAATATTATGGGGGAAATCCCTTGATGGGGGAAATGTTGAACTCTCATTGCATAACATCAGGGTAACCCTGTCCATCATTCCCATTGCAACTGCTTTTAATTGTATTAATTTGCATTTTTTTTTTTTAAATCTTTTTCAGCCAGGTCTGTGCTGGAAAGATCCCGTACCTGCTCATCCAAAAGGGAGCAACTCACAAGACGGCAAGGAAGGGAAGGCACCGTGAAGGGTAGTGGGTGATAATGAAGTTATTTGTCTAAAAAGACCGAGAGCTGTTCGCTTAATCCGCCTTGCAGGAACAAAAAAGCTCCCAGACAAACATTACCCAAGAGTTCGGCAGGGTTTGAAGGCAAAGCTCCACCCAGAGCCCGTGACGGGCCGCGGTGCTGCTTGCTTGAGCGGGTGATTTCCTAAATTTTCAGTGGTCAGAATTTGATCATTGGGGAAAAGCAAGTTGGGGCCAGACCCTGCTGACTGCGGGGATGACAGGACCCCAAATCCTTCCTTACACCCAACAAAGCCCCGCACAGGCAGCAGACAGGGCTCCCAGGCTGGTGACCCGGACCAGGCACCGGTTGCGCTCCACTGGCTCGGGGAAACCGCTCAGGGGGCCCCACACGTGCAGTAAATCCACAATAGCTGCATTTCCTGAATTATTGCCCCGTTTTGCCTGTGTGCATGCCGATCAGCCGCAGCCTAACTGCCTTTTTTTTTCTGCAGGAGCCTGGAGATTCCAGTCTTAAATAAGCATTTATTTACCTAGAAACAGTCATGAACTCCGAAGGAGTCCTAAGTTAACTGCAGATATAGATTTATGCCTTTTTCTTTTTAATCATCTATTGTTGTTATTACGTTTCTGAAGAAAGAAATCTCTCCTCGGAGACGCCGGCTCCGCAGTTAACACTGGAGGCCGTATACATTTTCCGGAGCTGAACCTCATTTACCTGGTGAGTGAGGACTAAAGTGTTTCCATTTCTTTTCCCCTTTCCCTTTCCTGCTCCCGCGTGCGAGCAGGACGGAGCAGCTTAGTGCTAAAGCATCAATCCCGAGTGTCAGCCGAGAGCTGGGAAAACGGTGCTGCCGCCAGCACGATTCCGTTCCCTCTGCACTTGGGACCTCCTGGGTAGGGAAAGAACAACCTTAGGCCTGCTGGAATTGCTCATTTATCTGCTGGTCCCCCCTAGATTTCCCTGGAAACACCGGGTGGGCTCTGGTGTGCTCATCCTGGGGCACAGCCTGAATCCGGGTGCCTCGCGGGCTGTGTCCCGACATGGCTTTGCCCGTCCCTGATAGCAAGGAGCATTTAGAGCAACCCGTGGTGTGATTTGGTGCGCGTGTCCGACGGCGGGCACGGGGCCCAGGGCTGGCTCGGTGAATCATTAACGCGCGTGTTGCAAGGAAATCTCACCTGCTGCATCAGTGGGGCCCTCCGCGAGCTGCCTGCTTGCTGCTGAGAGAGAGAAATTAGGGAAAAGAAATAATAGATACGATATCAAAAAGCTGCCGGGGAGGGGACAGCTAATCTGTGCTGCAAGTGCTCGGGCTGGGAGGCGCGCGGAGGGAAGGCTGTGGGAGCAAGGCCACAGACAGGGAGCTGCTGGTAAATCCCATGTCCAAGGGGCTGCCACGCGCCTGCAAGGGCAGCACTGCTTTGCGTGCTCAGATGGGCTAAATCCAGGCCAAATTCTGCTGCTCGAAAGAATGGCCGAGCTAGTGACACGCAGCAAACTCTATCCCCAGAAAATGGAAAGTGGTTAGTTTTGGCTTGGCGTGTGCTGGGTGAAGCTGTGGACGTCAGCACTGGTGCTGAGAATTGAAAGAGTTTCTTTCCTCATATTTACTTGGACAACATCCTGCATTTCCCCATGCCCGGGGTACGGGCTCACCTCAGCCCCAGCACATACTGCCTGCCTGGCAAACCTGCCCACTGCACCTGGCCTGCCGGCACCTTCGGCTGCCGCCCGCGTTGCGCACTTGGGTGACAGCAGTGCCCAAGGGACAAGCGAGTGAGTCATTGGGTGCATTTTAACAAGCCCAGGGGAACACCACCTTGTGCAACGCCATGGCGGAGGAGGATCTGCTCGTGTCTGTCAGGGTGGAAAGGAGAACTAAACGTGGCACGTCGTTGCTAGAGGTGTTTTATGACCCCGTCGCATGCTGGAGGTGAGGACGCTGTTTCAGGAGCAGCAGCGCACGGTCTGAGAGCGGCCTGGGCTCTCCTGTGTGGTGACGGCGCGGACTGCTGGTGGTGGCTGCTGGGGGTGCTCTCGTGCAGCACATCTGCAGCACGGGGTGGCTGCTGGGGGTGCTCTCGTGCAGCACATCTGCAGCACGGGTGGCTGCTGGGGGTGCTCTCGTGCAGCACATCTGCAGCACGGGCCACGCGGCCGCACCGCAGCGGAGGGAAGAGCCACCACGGTGCTCAGTGCTGTGCGACGACCGCGCTGGCTGCTGCGGGGAGGCGCTCGCGCTGAGGGAAGGTGCTTGCATTGAGGGAAGGTGCTCACCTTGCTTTGTCCCTAGGAAGCACCGGGGGACGGTGGGTGTCTACCCTGGCCGAGCTGCTCTAGAGGTGCATAGGGTGTCGGGGTGTGCAGGGAGGAGGAGGAGTGAGGAAGGACTTGTCGGCTCCCGGCCACCGGCGCCGTCTCCAGAGTTATTGCAGCCCCGCGGTCTGAGCCACACGGCACCTCCGCTGTTTTTATCAGTTCTGACATGATTTGCCCACCCTGCACTACGAATTGCAAAGGGAGAGGCCTCCCGCGCAGGCGGCGGGCAGCGGGTTATTTATTCCGGGCAGCGGTTGTGGCCGCGGAACCGCAGCGGCAGCAGGATTTTTATTGCGCCCGTCCCTCGGACCCCGAAGAGGGATTAGGCACTTCCACCTCGGCAGCTTTTATTAGATGGGAGGCAAGGGTTAAAATGATCCCTGTCAGCACAAATATAACGCGGAGGATGACGGGAACGGTGTAAATCGGGGCTGAGAGGAGACCACTTGTGCTGTGGCTCCTGAGAAGGCCCCGGCGCCTGCTTCCTACCCGGGATCTCCTCTGTGCACTTGCCTTTTGCGGGAGGAAGACGCTTCTCTCGTGCAAGGAGCCTGCGGACCCTCACGGCGCGCTGAGGAAGCCCCCGTCGTTTCGAGCCACCGTCACCAGCAAAAAGGCCTGGTAAAAGGGCAAAACGCTCCCAGGCAGCGCTGGGAATGGATGTGCTCGCTCATCCGGCCTGACTTGGATTTGCTTGCGGGTTGATTAATTAGGAATCAGCCGACCCCCTCTGCCTCCACGCTCACGGCAAAGGGAATCCTGCCTTTTTGCCGCTAATGGGCCTCGCCATCCCAGCAAAGCTTTATGGGGCAGACAAAACGCCTCTTTAGAAAGTGGAATAGAAATTAAAAGCTTCTACTGAGAAGAAAGCCACTGGGCTTTTTGCAGCTATTGTTTTTATTGTATGCCATAAGATTTGTCGAGCAGACCATTTTTTTATTGAGAGAAAGCCTATCTTCTCTCCCAGGCTGTAATTCTTAGGCTTAAAGAAGATTTCCACTCAGTGAGGGAATAAAAGGTAGAAATACGATGCTCTCTGACATTTGAAGAAGCTACTGAGAATCTGAATAAAAGGGACAAACTCAGAAAATTTCGCTTATACAGCAATCAACTTGGAAAAGCCACCATCTGCCTGGAGTTCCCACCCGGGGCAACTGCGTCTTTATTGTGTCTTTATTGCGAGAAAGGGGTGAGGAAATAACTGTGGGACCCCCTGTGCCTGCCGGGTTTTCAGTGGCAAACCCATGGTGAGTGGCAGTGCCCACTGGGGGCTATTGCAGCCCTCTCTTTATGCCAGTTTTCTGCGGAATACAAATCTGAATATAGGTGCCATAGGTGCCTCTTGCTGGGGGAGTGTTTTGGGGTTGTTCACATCATAGCACAGTGCGACCTTTCTGCAAAAGATAAAGGGCAGGAAAAATGACCAGAGTCTTCATGAGAGAACCTGCCTGGGGTTGAAATAGAGAAGCCCCATTTTCCCTGTTTGTCACTAGCTGCCGTCGCCCTGACATTTCCAGGCCTCTCGGATCTGGTTCTAGCTTTTCTTTGTCCGTTTGATTGTAATTTTGTCAAATTCTCTGCCCTCTGCACCTTGACCAGCAGTCGCCTTTCATTTTTTGCCTCATTTTATGCTCTTGCTGCTCGCGTCTCCTAGATGGGCTGTTGACTTCTGGATAGTTTAAAAAAAAAAAAATCCAGGAAATTTTCTATTTCCCCCCCATATGCTCAGCTGGTGCCTGGCATAAATTCAGTCCCCACCACACCATATCTAAGCATCTCATCATGGCCCTCAGGAGGCTGCTGTGTCCCATCTCCTTTACGAGGTGACCCCTTTAGGCCAGTAACCCAGATTTACCCAATTCTCTGGATTTTGTGGAGTTGTGCTGGGTTTTGGAAACAAGAGAGAGCACCTGTTCTGGGCTGCTTTGCTCCCAGCGATCTGTTTTTTTTATGGCATTTAATCACAATAGTCTAATTAAAGTTTGGAAACTTATTTTGAAGGAAGTTAATAGACTAGTTACATTAACTGGGTTTTATTGCATACACACATGCCAGCGGTTTGGGAAGAGGGCAGCCAGCGATCGCTTTGACAACAGATATTTCCAGTCTGACTCGTGGGTTTGAGGCGCCCGAGCCCCCAGGCCTCCCGGTTTGTGTTGCAAGGGGGGACCTCTGTCCTGGTTCATTATCGCTCACAGAACCTCATTGATTGGGGAATGTAATAATTTTTTAAGAGCTGGCTAAGAATCTGGTCCAAAGCACATAACCAGTCTGCGGAATGGCAATTGTCAAGTGTGGAAATGGTCTCGTCAAGGTAAATTTTACATTTTTAAGCCTCTTTTTAAGCAGAGGATAAACATCAGGAAGTTTCAGAAAGCAAAAAGGCTGTAGTAGGGTGACACCGCCTTGAAGAACACCAAATAACATCTCCATTTTCCTTTCAAACGAGCAGCTTTGGGAGCCCACATTACCATTTCATCGGTGACCTGCTTTGGATTTATCACCAGGAAAAATCGACACGCGCTGAATTGTCTCTAATCCTTTCTAAGACACAGGGGGGTGAACGAGCTGGGATTCTGTTTCTTTGTTGAGATGAAATGTAATTACTTTATGGGGTTTGCATGGCGTGTTAAACTCTGCCAGTAGTAAACGTGATACAAGTTACACAACGGTGCCGGTTGCTGGAGATTTATGGAATAAAAGGTATAATTTCACACTTCACTGCCTTTTATTTTGAAGCTGGATGCTGATGTGCTTTTCAGTTGTTTAGATGTGTTTATTTAGCCTTTACTCTTGTGGAAGACAAGTCTATTGAAGGATTTTTAGGCGCGAGAGACCCGTGTTCTCACACTGACTTTCCAAGACGGGTGCCCAGGCGAGAGGCGGGAGCCCCACGTGGTCCTGCTGGTGCCTCAGTCCCAGCGACTCCCGACTGCCAACGCACCAATGGTTCAAGCTCTCCAGCCCTGTAGGGTGCAAAACCCTTCCGCTGCTGCCACGTTTGAAGATTTTACCCTTTCTAACAAGTTTTCTGCACAGAAGACCATCCTGGCCGCAGAGTGGGATGCTACTGAAATACACGGGGTTGGAGCGGTGGTGCCGAGGCCGAGAGGCGCCGCGTGCGGGGGCACCCTGCGCGCCCTCCCCTCCGCACTGCCCTGCGGCTTTGATAGCTGCTCATTTCCACATAGGGCAGCACTGTGACCGGCGCATTTTTAGGAACTGCTCCATGCACCATCTGCTATCACACGCCAACTGTCTCAAAGACCCTAATAAAAAATTTTTTTCCAGCAGCTCCACAAGAAAAATCCAGTGTTTTCCACCTCTTTTCTTCCTGCATCTGACAGCTGATCCATGTTCAGGAGCCACACGAGAACAAACGCAGCTCCTGAGGGGACCTGTCCCTTCTGGCAGGGGGGCAGACAGGTGAGAGCCAAGGTGTAAGGGCTGACGGGTCTCCTTGCCACTGCTCTGTCATCAGCTGGGAGGGGAGAAGTGCTAATCTGGGCTGAAAACACTCATATTTCTTCAGCTCATGTGGTCCGAGCTGCTTACACTGCAGCTGTAGCAGGCTGCTGCTTTTACCATCTCAATGCTTTTTGCTCAAGTAACAGCTTGTAAGGCACTGTCAGTGAGAAGATGGATGAGGGCAAATCCGTGCATCGGGCGACCTCTGCATAGCTAATGATCCCGCTAACATCTCCAAAGCTGGAGGAAAACACTGGTGAGAAGCAGCAGCTCTTCCCTGCCCTCCACGTCCCCCAGGCCTGTGAGCAGCAGCCTCGCGTGCAAAATGAGCGCCTGCGAGGAAAACAGCAGTGCCCATAAAACACGAGGGCCAGCTCTACAGGTATTTATTCTCTCCTGCAGTGATTGCTGAGTCTGCCTTGGAAGAGAAGTCCCTGAACAAATCCAGCACCAAGTTTATTGAGTTAAGCTGGACTGAGTTAAGCTGCTTTAGAATCAAATGGCTGTTAGGAAACAGCCCCATGGCCATCAGCAAGTGCTGGGCCTGGGCACTCTCTCATTAGGGTGTTTGATGCCTCCACATAGGTAATAAACAACTATTATTAATACAATATCCATTTTTCCCTAATTCCCTGAACTCATCAGTCTTTTCTGCTAATAGAATTCCTCCCTGGTGCTGTATTTCACCTGATTACTTCGTGGGCTTTATTAGCTCCCAGAGGACATGTTAAAACTTGAGGGGCATTGCAATGCACCAGCCAAAATGAGGGGTAGAGCTAGAAACACCCCATAGTGTTTGGACACCAAAAAGATCTCGCAAGAGAAACAGAAGGAAGGAAAAAGACTCGGTATCAGCAAGAGAGGAAAAGATAGAAAGAGATGGATTCAGTTAAGCCAGCAGTTTACCTGCAAGCTGTCCACGTCTGCAGTTTCTGTGTAAGGTGCTTATGAGTTCTGACCTGCAATTCAGATGTCACAGTCAAATAGTTATCAGAATGACACCAGCGAACATAGCGTGTCATTGCAGACATTAGCTTTATTACCCAGTGCAAAGGACCAAGCCTGAGCGTCGCTGGTGCCAAATCCTGTCCGAGCAGGATCCCGGCAGCCCTGACAGTGATGGATAGAGCAGAGAGGCTGCTGCGCTTGCAGCAGGGCTGCCCCAACTGCCGAAGGGCCCGTTGGTGCAAGCACAGCAAACACTTAGCTGTGGAGTTTTCCAAACACTTGGCTGTGGAGTTTTCTCTCCCAGCCCCACGCTCCAGGGCGGGCTCAGAGTTGGGGCTTGCAGGGGTTGTTTGGGGGGATCGCTGTGCAGGATACGTGCAGTCCCACTGCTCAGCACGGTCCTCACCTCAGGAGAGCCCAGCTCTGCCTCCCAGCACTGCAGCCCAAGCAGGACCGTTTCCATCGACGTGGATATCCCTGCTCCTGGATAACAACAAAAAAACAGAATGAGGCTCCTGGTCCTACCTCTGGTGCCTACATCTGGGCTCAAAGGGGCAAATGCATCTATCCCATTTCCACACTCTGCCACAGGGAAGTCTCCAACCCACCCAGTGAACGATGCACTGATGCTGTGCACCGCAGCACCATCTTCATATTAATTATTTAATAAAGATGCACAACTGGCTTTTTAGTCTATGCCTCTATTTTCTTCATGAAGCAATTTTGGCTTCACAGGTAAACGCCAATCTCAGCAATTTCCATTTTTAATATACAGTTTGATTTAGAACTAAACATCCTCTGCTTGTTAAGTAGATATTTAATACAGCCAAGCCTGCCTGCCACCCTTCCTCACTATCTTTTTTCCCTATATAATAATTATCATCTGAGAAAAACAAACAGACAAACAAAAAACCCAGTTACACCACATGCCTGAGGGGGGCCCGGGCACTTTAGCAAGGTTTAATTATCACATTAGCAACGTGGATAAAGCATCCAAGTAAACAATCCATAAATCAGCCCATAAAATGAGTCACACAAACCCCTTCCACGCATAGTGACGGCAGCCAGTGCTGATGGCGTGGGGTCCTGGGCTGCTGCCAAAGACCCCTTTGGGGCACCCTGAGTGCCAGATGTCCCCTTGTCTCTCCCCAAGCCCTTGGTGCTGCTCGGGGTAGGGACTCCCCAGCCTCTCCAGCAGGTTTTCTTACAATGGAATGTGTGTCACATTCCGTGACACACAAATTTCCTCTTCAAGGGGAGCCTGGGGATTTCTAGAGATGTGGTGGCAGGTGGCGCGGTGCCCACAGGAGGGTGATTGGCACCAAAGCCTCCTCCAGACCCACCCTGGTCAATAAACTGTGAATTAAGAAGGATTTACATGATAGTCAGTGAGAGCTGTTAAGAGCTGTTAGGAGTGTGCTCAGTAATCCAGTTACAAAAAAGTGCCAATACGTGTGCTTGATGAAAGACTGTAACTGCTCTTAAAATATGGTTATGGGCTATTGCATGAAGGAGAAACAGTAACTTAAATATTCACAGCCATTCAATGTACTTGACTTTATCGTGTGTTACGGTGATTTATACGAGACATAAAAAACAATTGTCAAAAATGCGGAAGAAAAATTCAAAGCCAAAAGCACAGTCATTCATTCTGAGTGGGAACGTGTTAATGCAAGAGAGGAGAAACATCAACATTGCAAATGGAAAGGAAACATTCTACAAAACTAAACTCAGTATTTATTGGAAAAATACCTGCAGAATAATCATTATCCTTTAGCTTTATAATAATCCCCAAATTAATACCTATTATCTTAGCATCACAATATGACACTTTTTTTTTCCAAAGAAAACCAATCTATCACAAAGTGTGATTGCATCTCTTATGCTTTTCATATTTAATTTGGTTCAAAATAAAACCTTGTTTCAGACAGGAAAACAAAAAGAATAAGAGGTTATAACTCAGCAAGGTTTCCTGGTGGAACGGCACACCCACCATGCTGGGAAGAGAGTCCCGAGACTGACTTAGTGCCTGAAGATCTTGTGCAAAATCCTTCATTGCTATGGGGCCTTGTCAGACCCTATTTACGTGGTTTATAAGGTGCCACATTTAAATCTCATGGCGCTGAGTTTACAGAGCTGGAGACACAAGAAGGGAGCAGGACAGCAGAGCTGGGGACACCAGAGGATCAGTGAGGAGAGCAAGTGCCCAGAGGTGCCTTGCTGAGCTCAGGCTCCCGGGCCGAGCGGGACACGCAGCAGCCAGGGCTGAGCAGTGGCTCTGTCACCCCAGGTGGGGACAACAGCTCTGGCACTGGTAGCATTTAGATGGTGTTTGTGGCAGCACCCAGTAAGTGACTGCCACCAGGACAGGTTTATGGAGCCTCCCTGCACACTGGCAGCCATGCAGAGGAGCCCCGACCATCCACACGTTACTGCAACGTCCGCAGAGCTGTTCAAGGCATCCTGGGGCCAGCCACGCAGGCTGCTTAATACGGTTCACCTCCAGTGATAAATTTGACTATAAACGTCTCTTTTCCATTTAAACACTGGGTCATTAGCTGCTAACAGTGTCAAAGTGTTCCCACTATTATTTTCAATATAATCAGTGCACCAACGAGTAGCACGCCTTGCATGAGGTAGGCCCAAATACCTTCTTTCTGCATGTGTGGCTTGCAGGCAGCTCTGAAAGGGACGCTGTGGCCAGGAGGTGGAGTGGCAGATCACTGCAAGCCGACACGCTCCTCTCCTCTGCCTCAGCCTGCTTCAGTTTTGCTCATGAGCTGGAAGTTAACAGAAGTCCTCAGTAAAAGGTGTGTCCTTTGAGTACCTTACAGATGGGTCAGATATATCCTTCTATTGTTACATGAGGATTATAGAACATGTGAAATATAACATGCAATGCACTGCAAGAGCTAAGTGCATGGTAGAACAATAAGAGAACTGGCAAAAACAGTGCTGAGGATTTACCTGTGCTGCAGGTTTTTATGGGCTTTGATATAAAGAGTCCCAGTCCTGATGTTAATGTACAGTGCATAAGAGGCTTCCTCTGTAAGAGACTCCCTTGCAAAATGTGGACTCTCCGAGTAACAGTTGCCGATACCCTTCCCTGGTGCCTGGCGCCTCCAGCAATGCAGCTCCCTGGGGAAGGAGACTCTGGGTGTCCCGGGACCCTGGATGAGAGGGAGGAGCTGGCTACAGGGCTGGGAGGAAATGTGCAAATGCTACTCCTGTTTTCTATGCATTAATTCTTCATCACTCTGCATGTCCTGGGCAGGAACATGCCCTCTTGGGTCTCCCTCTATTACTCACCACTGATTATTGCAAATTAATTATAAAAGCTAATAAACTGCATTAGCACTTATAGGAGCTTGGACCTGGTAGTATCAAGCACGACTGGGCTCCTCCAGCACAGAGCACAGGGGCCAGGCCCAGCACAGGGCAGGTGGTCCTGCTCGCAGGGACTTACAGGGTGACTGGTGCCAAAGCACTGAGCCTTGTGCCCTGCTGCTCCAGGCCCATCTCTGCACCCAAGGCACTTAGCTCGGTGGGTGATTCCCATCACAGCCTGCGCTTTGACCCTGGCTTGGTCACAGGAGCCAAGAGCAGGAGTTTGGGTAAAGAAGCCTGGGCCTCACGGTGATCAAGGAGTCACAGTGGTGCACAGCTGCACTGCAAACAAGGAGGTAAGAGCACGCTTCATCCCCAGACCCTCTAGCCAGAATCTGTGCTATCAAAGTCAAAACTCAGTGCCCCTCAGCCACGTGTTCAGCACCATGAACCTATTTACTCTAGGGGTTCCTCCTCGGAGGTCCCTGTCAGGCTTTGGCTAGAAAAGAGCAATCTACTATAAAGGCAACTCTAGTAGAGGGTGTTTCTTGAGCTTTAGGAATTCATTAGCAATTCCTCGGCAGAGTAAGAAATGCATCCAAGCTTTGATATTTTACCCATCAGGTGGTAAAACAGCACTGTGAATAGATCGCTTGTACAAAGGTATTTGCTTTTAGTGCTGCAGCAGCAGATGGCCTCATAAATATGCAGTGCTCTAAAACTATGGTTGTAATTTCTGTGACCTGAGCTCTTCTTGGTCTCCCAGTTAGATGCACAATACTCCAATAATGAACTTTTTTCCAGAACCCTCCTCCTCAACTGCAAACAGTGCAAAGTAAACACCAAATGTTTGAAGTACATGGTATTACTACTACGTGCTACTACACTATTTGTCTTAGAACAGGTGCTTTTCCTTACAAAAAGTGGTGTGCTGTGGCTGGCCTGGCCAGAGCAGGATATCTGGCATCTTGTCACTGGCAGGTGCCAGGATAGGAGAGCTATCAGAAGAGTTGGAGCAGGATGAGGACACTGATTATTCCCAGCAGCACTTCAGCTACATGACCAAGGTGGGAGCATTTTACTTTGATAGCATTTTTCCTCCGCCGTTTTCCAACCATACACCTTGCAAATCTGTAAGCTCTGAAAAACGCTTTGCAAAACAACATGAAAACAAATTAAAAAGCCTTAGCTCTGCTGCAGAGGCCAGAGCCACAGGAAAGGCAGGATCACCGAATGTCCCAGCTTCAGTCAAAGGTTCAACCTCCCCATGGATTCTCCAAACACTCATGCCTGATGGCTTGGAGCTAATGCCAGCTCTTCAAGCATTGGTATCTGCTTCCCCCCTCCTCTTCCATGCACTGGGTGCTCCCTGCTCTCCAGCAGCCCCAGCTCTGGGCTCCTTCCCATCTGCTGCACTTGACAAGGTAGATTAAAAGAATCAACAGGTTGTTGATTTACCACAGGAGCCTTCAAAATGATTCTCACCACGTAGTTCCATGTGCACAGATTATTTCTTCTCTTGAAAGCTGTCGAGCTCAGAGGCAGAACTGCTTTTACAGCGATGACAGGGAGATCCTGCTCGGTTCCTCGCATCTCGGGCTGCAGCGTGTGACCCCTTGGGAGCTCAGGGCCATTTCCAGGGTTTCATCCAGGTTTTTGGCCTTTGTGTCGCTCGCAGTGCCTGCAGCAGGACCTGGACACATCACAATTCCAACTGCCTGCACAGCTGCTAACAAGCAAGTTAAACACCAAGTAAGAAAAATGACAACTATTGTTGTTACACTTGCACACTCCCATGGGCATCACGAAGCCAGGCTTTCAGTTTATCAGGGAACTGAATTTAAAGAGTACTTTTTAAGTGCCAAAAAAGGTGGCAGCTAAGGATGCTGAGTTACTATAGTAACCATGAGAAAAGTGGCAATTATCAGCAATACCACACAGAAAAGACAGCCTGGATTGCCTTTTCATTTTACATGTAGTCTATTGCTTAAAAACAAGCCCGTTTCTAAAATACAGAAATCAAGGAAAAATGATTTGAATGTAAAATGTTTTTGTCATGCAAAATGACTTTCAGAGACTTTGGGGGGGCATTCAACCTTTGCAATTTTAGCATTTTGAAACAGGGATCCAAAGGTGGAAACTAGCTTATTTGGCTGGACTTTGGAAGAAACTTCAGGACAGACAGACCTAAGACAAAAAAACTCATTCCAGTAGAACATAAAAAGAAGCATAAGGGATGTGCATAAAGGATGCCCAAAGGCCAGGGTGACTGATTGATGAACTGCATTTGCCTTTGCTGACTCATGCAGATCTACCAAGCTATCTCCAACTCTTGCATTTTCAATGCATATTCTAGGGAACATTAACAAAGCCTTGTTAAAATTTATTTCCTTTTAAAACTTCTAAAACTCGTATCTGATGCTGGGTCTGAAGGAAAAAAATGTCTGTGAATAGCTTAATTAATCCCAAACTCAATGCTCAGGCATGGGGGTCTTCCTACCTGTTTGCAAGCATGCTGCAATGAGCACTATGTGATTTTCAAGGACTTCAAGTTAAAACATTGCACACAACTGAGAGGAGCAAATCTATGTGTTTGCTTGCCATAAACGCTGGTTGTGAGAAATTGGCTAAAGAAAGATCTTGCTGCTTCCCTGCAGTGCTTTAGTTCTAGGTTTATAGAATGATGATTCAAAAGAACATGGGAAGCAAAAGTCACAGCCCCTGTAGCTGAGCTCCCTGTACCTCTTACCTTGCAGGCACTGTTCATGGCATTATAACCAAGCTGCTAACTAGAATACGAAGGGCAAGGATCCCAAATTGATGATTTTGGAGAGGTCTTAACTGTACAACCCTGTTGTCCTAATGACAGGAAAACACAACTTACCTGGCCTTGCCTATGAATCTGACAGAAATAACAGTCTCACCTCGAACTTAACGTTACTCCCCACCTGTCTCTTTATCCTGTTAAAATCAAGGGTAAGAGTGAAGAGCTGATAATGACTCCCTCTTGTCCAGGTTTTTTTTTGGTCCACTTGTTTTTTTAAAGTGATACATCAGAGGTATGAAGCCAGAGCAAGTGTCCAGAGATGGTCCCAGAAAATTACTTGGCTCTTTACAGCCTTTTGACTCTTAAAGAGCACACTCCAGCTTTCAGGTAGGCTGTGATGCAAGGAAGATGTTATGTGAGAAGCACCAGTGACCTGTCTAGGTTCACAGTGACTGAACATCCAACCACTTCTTCGAGACACACAGCTATGAAAAGAAAAATAGCAAAACGTTTTATATAGTCCTTGCCACAAATAAGGGAAGATGGTCCTAATCACTAAATAATGCTAAAAAGAAAGTGGTTAGATCTGCAAATCATGTACAAGCTATGATCTGATTTTTGAAGGGTAAAATGATGATTTCACCGAACTTTTAAACTGATTATGGTGTTAGCAAAACCAGGCATGAATCTTTCTAGAAGTACCAGGTTGAGACAGGGTAAGTGAATTATGTCAACACAGTATCTGTCTTCCTGTGGATTTCAGTGCTACTTTTACTCAAATCAATTTGCGATGATATGTTTGTACCTGCCAAGGAAGCCAAATACACAATCTGATCTTATGCCAAGCTACTATTAACAACTACATTTTCAACTGATCCTAGGATATTCATTAACTGGCCTCCATAATTACTAATAATTTAGAGACACATCATTTTAAATCACTTGCCAGTTGTAACCTGAGCTCACTTTATGACATTCAAATGCATTACACTTCAAAATTCACCGAGTAATCAACTTGCAAATGATTACCATGGAATAGCATGGGACATAATCAAGTAAAAGGTCAGAACAAGTATCACCAGGAATAGAACACTTTTGCCTCGTGAATTTGCTATGCTTTATAACTATTTCCAGAAAAACAGTGTTAGCACTGAACATCCTGCTTGGGGACTGGACACACCAGGCACTGCAGAAATGCAAGGGCTGGTGCTATGACCACACATCAGGTCAACTGGCTTCTATAGCAACCAGCAAAGCTTGACATGTTTTAATATACAATATTTTGTTCATTTTAATATTCATTATTTTCAGAGGTTCTACATGGACTGGTTTATCTCCATATTCTTTCTCCATGCAAACAAGGTTATCATACGTGCAACAGCAAAAAAATCATTGCCATTCATATTTTGAATAGATCCAATGCAGCAACGGAGGAATTTTAAATTTCTCAGTTGGAAGACTGAGATCCTCACTGAAAAACACAGGCAACAGAGATGGGTTATATCACATATATTATTTTATTAAGATAAATGTAACAGAATAAATAATATGTGTAACAGAATAAATAATAAAAACATAGAAGAATCTACTCTGAGCACAACATACAAATTATATAAATTTCTTCTGGCCTTACTGCAAATGTATACAAGGTTCAAATACTAAAGTACTGAAGCAATCACTTTTACCATTTCTCCTTACTCCCAAGTTAAATTATATCAGTAAAATTAGAGCTATGGGAATACTCAGGTCTTGCACATTTACCCTGTTGTGGTGTGGATTCACAGATTGCCCATGCACATACCTTGAAATGCACTGCTCTGTACATGCAGCTATCCAATTCCTGATGTATGTAATAGTGGAGAACTACCGGAAGAAGAAGAAAATGTTGCCCCTTCTGATGACTAAATCAAGAAGGAGGTCATGAAATACCTTTAAACAACACATTTTACATCTTAAGTACAATGTATCTGTGAAAAGATAGCTTGGAATCATTTAAATACAGTAAGCAAGTAATGTAAAAAACAGATTTGAGTCAGGCCATCATTTACAGATGAACACTGCAAAAGCTCTTTGACTTAATTTGTCCCCATACAGAACCTGTGAATATTGGAAATAAATTAGACAAACCAATAAATGTCTTAGGCACAGGAATGTCTGCTATGTGATTTTCCATTGCACTACAACTTAATACAAAACTGTAAAAAAAAGATACATTATTTACAAACTATATTCATTTGTTTACAAAGCTATTGGTTAATTCCAGTTTTAAATTACATGATAAATTACATACCTCTGTCATACTTCACAAACACTTAAAAGGCAAACATATTCTGAATACAAAGTAATACCCTCATGATCTGGCTATGCCAGTTCATAGTACTTCCCAGTGTTTGGATCAAAGTAACAATTCAGACATGGATCGTACAAAAGAGTCAAGACTTCCTCATCTTCTTCAGCATTGAAGTCCTCATCACCTATGTGAAATAAGAAAAGTAAAAATAAATCACTCTTTTATTCTCTTAGACAGTAACACAGAAGTACCTTTCTGTCAGATGTGACAGAATTTTTCTTTCAAGTGTATAGTATTTCAACTTCTAAATTACTACCTTCAAAGATAACAGGAGTTCACATTCTGAACATTTGTATTGAGTTGCAGTGAAATTATGGCATTCAGTATTTACTTAACAAGTGCGTTTTACAGATTCTCTAGAATCTAGAATAGTTCTCTAGAAGCACTTTTACTTATAATGGATCAAAGTATCCCTAATGCAGATTTTTCTCAATCAACAGCTTAATCAATAATGTTTCAATATGAGCACGGAAAGACAGCCGATCTGTTCTTAAAGTCTGCAGAATGAAACTGCATATTATTGAAATATTCTACATGAAAAATCCTAAAGAGTACAATAATCTTTATTTGAAGATTTCTTGCTTATCATGTTAACCTTGTATCAATTATATTTATGATTGTTAGCTTATTGCATAGTTTTTGTAACATTTTCATTATACATATATATATATAACTTGTAAGTTGTATATGCATTACAAATGGTTAAGTTTATTCAGTATATTTCATTAATTGCTCCTATGCAGATAGAAGAAACAGTATGACAAATAAATCTAATGAAATTTGCAGCAAAGTCAATACTGTTGCCATAAATGAGTTACTTTTTTATGACATAAATTTCTCCTTTTTGTAGAAGCTTAATAAAAGACAAAAAGATGACAAAAATGTGGAGCATTATTCTCAGACATTTTTAGTTATGGAGCAGTACAAAACTTAATTCAGATTTTAAGAAAAGGCTTAAGAATCATAAATAAGAGACCATGAACTAGGCTAGTGCACACAGAAGTGTGAACCTTATTAAATATGTACACAAATGTGCATCTTAATTTTCATTTCCTCAGCAGTATTAACAAATGTAGCCCAAAAGAAACTACTTCTTAATGTAATCAACAGTAAAACAACAAATCCAGACTGCTGCCCACCTTGCTGTTTGGATTTCTTGAGGCCTGGGAAGCTAACTGAGGTTAGCTCGGATGCCTGGATAGCTCCCAGGGAAATTAATGAAGAAAGTGCAGAAAGAAAGGGTAGAACTGAATGTCTTTCTCTAGTTTTCAGCAGATCACAGCAGATAAGCAGGGTATTCATGCCTCATGCCCTCACACACTCTTACATGTTCATCTGAAACCATTCTGTTATTTCCATTGTATTCTTCCCTTTTCATTATTTTTTTTGTCTATTGTCTATGCTTCTCTTTAAAATCTTACTTTATTCTGTTTTATTCTCTATGTTTAAATCTCCTTCCCTCTTTGCCTCAGCACTAGCCTTCAATATATTCCTAGGCTTGACTTAGGAATAAGAAATTCTTCAGACTCATTAGGGGTCTATCTGTTTCCCTGTCTATCTCAAATTCTCACTAAATCAGAATAGATTGCATCCAAGACTAGCTGGATTTATACCTTTATAGTAACAGCTCCCTGCATGTAATTTCACATGAAAGAGAACTTCACTTTCTAGCTAAAATTTCTTTTTAAAGCTAGGCTTCTTCTGGTAGAAAAATCTTCCATAAGGCCTTCCAAAGCACTTCCAGATGTTACCACCAATTTCCAATGGCAGTCTGGACTGTTCAGTTTTAAGAGAATTAAAAAATAGATAATTTTGTCAAATTCCTGCATGAAAACTCCACTTCTGCATTACTGACTTAATATTCTCCATTATAAGACTCAATTAATGCACAATAGCTGCATAAGAGAGCATCTTTCTACTTTCAAATTGTCTATTCTATGCAGTCTAGCCATAGGTAGCAATTATGTTTCTACAGCAGAAGTAACCAATAAACTTTCTAAGGAAATTTCAAGAGCTGTTTATGGGCCTGAAGCTGGTTAGTACTGCCTGAAAAAGTTATGGGAAAAAAAAGAAGTTTGAAAAAAAAAAAAAAAAGTGCCCTTTGGCAGTTTAATTTGAATATCACTGTGGAAGCAAAATCAAAGTTTTTCTTCTTAAAATATCTGTAAAATTAAACAATATCTTTCTGCAACTGCCAAGGCTGGAGCATCATTGATTTTAAATAAAAGTTATACACAAGACTCTGATACATATTCTAGAGGGATGAGTACTTTGTTCTTCTACTGAGCTGAAAGAGACTGAAGGTAGTTAGTACCTCTCTGTACTGTCATATTGAAGGAAATACTCTCCCACTGAAATCAGAGGAGCTACAGCTTTTATAGGGGAAGGATTCTGTTCTGCATGTCTTAAACTGAATATCAAAGAAGGGAGTCACACAGCAGCTTTTTTTTTGAACTCTTAAATGAATGTGTTATCTGAATTATGCTAACATTAAATGTTTGCACAGTCTGGAGACCTGATATAAACAGGCTCCCTTTTCAGAGAAGTAGATTGTCACTGTATTCTAGACTTTAATACTAGAAAATGGCTTGTGGTAAAGCTCATCTTAAGATACATGGGTCGTATTCTGACCCTGATAAAGGTAAATTAATCAGCAGTGGATTAACTGTTGGCAGACAGCAGACTGAGAAGAACACTGTGGGTATTCTCTTTGAGAATACTCTTTGAATATTCCCTTGAACATTGAACTATGATGCTCAAATCTATGTTGTAATGATGTGCCGCAAAGTTACCAGATGAATGTTGTTCATAGCAGTACTCCAAGGAAAAAAACTACTCAGCTTTGTGATTCTTACACCACTAACTTAAGTAATACTATTCTATCAGGGAGACAAAATGAAATTCTGGGGAATTTATGATCGTGCATTTGTCATTTACTGCAGAAACTTTCTTTTGTATGAAAGCTGCCATGTAGAATACAACTGTATACAAACCAGAAATATTAAGGCCAAATGGGGGAAAAATTTACTAAAAAGTTACCTTATTTATTGGTCCAAATTTTGATCTCATTTGTGAATTTGTGAGACTTGACAAATATAAGACTATTTCTCATTATATCTTCTCTAATCCTCTATAATCTCCTATTATATATAATATAGTTTAAGGTTGGCCAGGCACAATCTCATCTAGTCTGTGCATCACAGGGCACTGTATTTTCCCAAACCTCTATTTTAAGTTGAGGAATCTGTGTTAGAATAAAGTGTATCTGTTAAAATATGGAAGCAAAGTATGCAAGTCAGTTTTGTGTGCATGGCTCAAGGACATTATTTTTCACAGACTGTAAATAATGAGAAAGGGAGGCTCGGAGTCGGCTTGAGGATGCTGTAAATTATACAGATAAGCCACTTTACCAATCATCCCTCCCATTCCTAGGGCTGCTAAGATTACTGTGATCTTTTTCCTGCTATTTCAGTAAGGAAAGGGTGTCTATCAGTCTGGAAGAAACCCACAAGCTCCGCGCAGGATGTGGAAGGAAGAGACTCTCATTTTCTTCAACTTCTTGGTGTAATGAAGCCCTGTCCTTTCAAGCAGCAGTTTTGGGGAGTATTTGAAGATACAACATACTGCCAAGTACACTTCTTGTTAACTTTCTAAGGACAATCATCCAACTTTTAAATTTATGGAAATTCCAGCCTTACTGCAGCAGCCCTTAGATTTTATAATACTATCACCAAAACATTCTCAGAGATTCATCACAAATTTATATCCAACATGTCTTTAACTCAAGGATTACTGTCCAATTCGCTCTGGCTCACTTAGGACGTTTAACACAACATATTATTTGATTCCTTAAAGCAAGGTCCTCTCCTGACAGCAAAATTCTATTTTGCTGTCATAAACAATTACAAATATACATCTGTGAAAAGATTGACAATTTGAGGGGCATAATCTATTTTAGAGAGTAAATCACAGACATCTTCATCCCTTGGGCAGCCAAAATATACAGGAGAGATTTATGAGATTTCACACTGCATGCCCTGGACTTGAAGGAAAAAGCAGGTATCTGCCTAATTTCCTAACACAGCATATGAGAAAAAAAAAGGCCTTTGTAGAAAACAGGCTATTTGTTCTATTCTGTTGCTTTGTTCTGTTTTGTTGCTGACTTTCCAGTTACAGCTACATTCTTTGCCACTCTCCAAGCAATTACCTTAATAAACAGAAACTCAGAACACTTTTGGTGGTGACTCAACAATCTAATCAGAAAATGACAACATTTCAATAAATCTGAAATTTTCTTTGTAAGAGGAGTTCCACTTAAATAAATGAAATTGTTTTGAACAGAAATCATTTAATGGACACAATCTTTCTTCCATAGGTCTGCCATCCTGACTACCATAAATTCCTTATTTTAAAAGAGTAAATGCATTTTTAAATCCGTAAAAAATCCATTTTAAATCCAGAAGTCAGCAAACTACCACTATATAAGTTAACCTTTTAGTAGGATGGAAAACTGTTAGCATGAACTGAGAATAGCAAATAAGAGAACCTTGCCACCAAAATGCAGAATTGCAGAAAACATCCACAAGGCAGCACCAACACTGGAGAAGAAACATTTAGAGACGTCTCAATACACTTTCTACACAGGTCTCACCTTCATAGATTCCTACCTGGAATACTCTGTTTTGTTGAAGGTTGCTCTTTTAGATGTCGATTTGCAGGAACGATGGGGGGACTGAACACACTCGACCAGTCTCTGAAAAACAAAAACCAAAATACGGTTGCTTCAATTTATACGACTTCGGGCCACAGTTTGTGTCACAACTGACACAAGAATATCACGCATGTGAACTTGTGCTGGGGTCAGAAAGACTAGTCAGAGCTGTGGATGTAATTTCTTTATCTACTGATTCCTCTAGAGACGATGAATTTTCCCAAAGCTGGAAAGATTAATTAACTTGATTTCTTTACATTGCCAGACTGTATGAAGAACAGCTTGAGGTACAGCTTGCTTCCAGCATGAAGCAGGTAACATACTTCTACTTCCTGAAAAGACTTATGATCTCATATAGGATTTTCTTCTGACTGAGAAACCCAGCAAGGCTAAGTCATGTCTTGTAACTAGTCTTTTTCTTTTCCACTATTTTTTTTCTGCTGTTGGTGGACTTGTTATTGATTCCACATAATCTGCTGCTGATATGTACCCAGAATCTGGGGTGAATCAGGGGACACCCACCTATCTGTTTTCAGTCAAAATGGAAAAAAAGAAAAAAACAATTTTCTGCCTCAGGAAACAGAACTGCTGGTGTAGAAATTCAGCAAGTAGAACAGCAGATTTAAAGGAAGAAATATTGAATTTTCAATCATTTCAATATATAATATATATATATATTTTTAAAGTACCATCATAGTAGTTTCACATCTATGGCCAACATTAACCTTACTGCTCTTCAGCTAATGCCATTGAGAACTGGAACAACTGATCTGCACAGCAATATGCTTGCTTAGATATTTCATTATTAGCTCTCCCTGTCATTTGGTGCATTTGCAATCCTTAAGAGAGCCAAAGACTCATTTATAGCAGAGCTTCTAAAGTTTTTAAGGATAACAGCTAGGTTATATACATTATGATACCAAGTGGCACAGGAAAATATATTTCTATTTCTGCTACTTTCATGTGGTTTGTGCTACCTCATTATTAGCAGACATGAAGCCAAACACTAGTGTCAGATAGCCTGGAACTGTTGTCCCCTTACTCAATTCCCTAAAATTGCACAGGAACCCAGTGTCAACACAGGCAACCTCTTGGAGAAACTCCGGGGCTATTTTAAATTAAGCTATTTTAAGTGATGTAACCTCAAGGGAGAGAGAGTGCTTGCTGGTAGATGGAAATACCTTAGATAGACCAACAAATATAGCTAGAAAAAGAATATAGGCTTTGGAGCACATATACCATTCTATGTCTGATGCAAAAAAAGTTTAAAGATGTGTGTTTTTCATATAAAATATATCTTATTTCTAAAAGAAAAGGCAGTTGACATGCACAGAGCAGAGAGAAATTAAGAAGATGGAAAGAAAGATATTCAGATGATTGGTTCCTATAAAAAAAAAAAAGTCATTTAGAGAACCTGGAGGGAGGGGGATAAGCACGTGCCATTAGGCCACTATCTCTGCTGAATTCATGATTCTATTTACTCTGGAAATTTATGAATTTTAGTGTCCAGTCTTGTCTCTGGAAGGTACTTCTTCCTGAAAGGTCAATTCTGAGAAATCAGAAATGGGATGATCTGTGAGTAGCTCTCTGATTTGGTCCTTTTATTTTATCTTTCAATTATTGGAGTCAACTCTAGTGTTAAGGAGTTGTTCTGCTTCATCTCTACAGTTATTTTAAGGTACTTGGTTCCAAGGATGAATTATATTTCATTCTAGCAGATGCAAGCATAAAATTCAGGAACTATGATGGTTCTAATAGGAGGTAGAAGACAGTGTATTCATGACAGAGGCAGTAGAAAGGAGAAGTGCTTGCACTTTTAATTTTTTGAAGCAAACACAGTCTGGACTCAGTTCATGCTCTTTGTCTCAGTGTCCAAGGAAAACCAGTAGTTTTGCTCTTCAAAACTGTCCCACCAAAAAGAAACAATATTAGGTTTCACTATTGACTAAATATTAAAGTTGAAAAATTCTATACAATGTATATTAAAAATCTAGGACTTACAATGTCTAAATGGAGCTTTCCCAAAATCTCATGAACAAACCTGGCATGTGTGGAAATCTTCTGGGCCAAATTACCCAGAATTGTATCTGTGAATAAATATTTGCAGTTGATTGATAAACCTTTGAAAAATGACTTTACAGTGGTGATGCTGATAGATGGTTTACTCTAGCAGCCAAGAGACTTTTGGCATAACAAAATTTGCAATCTGCTTTTTGGAAGCACCTAAGATGTCATATCTACATAAGCTCAGAAAGTGTACATGAAATAAAAAAAATATAAAAAAAAAAACAAACCAAAAACCAAACCTTTTAGATCTTGCCTCATAATATAGAACTCAGGCATGGAGACAACTGGCTATTAACTTTTTGAGGAAAAAAAGATCTCTGTGGTCTGTATTTCAATTTAATGTCTTCTTGTATTGACTGAAAAGACTGTTTTTGGAGTGAGCTTCTTAAAGAACCTAGTTTATCTGCTCGAAACAGAAAAACTAATCAAGCATTTTGATTAATTAAAGATACTATTTATGCTACTGATGCCTCAAGCTGTAATCAATATAATCAACCTGCAAGAAGCTATCTAGAGCTTTCCTGATACCAAGGCTGAATGCCAAGTGTTCTCTTTGACATTGTGAGTTGCACTGTATGAAGGTGCAGAATGGACAGTTTCCATACACTTTTGAGGCAGGTTTTATCTTTAATGCTTTCACTGAAATTCTTAATTATTCTGCAAGCTATTCTCCATACCAAGATACAATAAAACGTATGTGATACAATCTTGTCACATCAGAGTCTTTTAAAATAGTTTCAGGAAGTAATTACTGCATGTTGAAAGACCACAGTAGCTGTACTGTAGTAGGAAATAAAAGCAGTGGTTCAGAGTCCTGAAAAGATACAGTTTTTTAATTTTATGGCAGCATGTTAAATTTTGCAGAAAATGGCATCCATAATAAAACAGAGATGCTTTATTAACTAGCACATGAACAGACAGGAACCCATCAAAACCATTACCACAATATAAGTAAATAATTAAAACCATCAACAGAAATCTAAAGGATCAGAGGACCCTGATTTAAATACTATGTTTGATAATCTCACTTTTTAATAAATATTTAACCTATTTAGGCTATCCTAATAGCTGAAATGTAAAAATACTAAATCATACTGTAAAGAGATTTTATTACGTTCTCTAAACATAAATAGATTTGCTAAACTTTATGCAAACATGCAATTTCATTGCCTTAAATCTGATTACCTATGCACACCTATTTGGGCTTTGCTTTGTAATGTATTATGTATGTACACATAATGTATTCATTTTAGTAGTGAGGACTTCTGAAGTCTATTAATAAAAATATGTCTGTTATGTATAAAATGCAATCATAGTCTTCAAATTAAGGTTGAAATAAATTTTCATGTCCTGCCAGTATGTCTCTGTAATAACAGTGCAGTCATCGTAGTCTTAAATTGTCCATTACTGCATCTGAAACACTTCAAATATTTTTTTTAATACAAGTATGTCATAAACTTAGAAATACTTAATGTTAATTTATAAATCAGTAACCATTCAGTACTAGTCAGCACCAGGTTGGAAATAGTATTTCTCTAACAGGAAATTGAGTGAGTATTCAGATATGCTACCAAAAGAATATACAGTATATTTATACATAGAAATGAAGGATTTCCAAGTGTACATTTTAATAACAATCTTGAAAAATAACATCAATATACATCTATGGATGACTTTGCATGAATTGAAAGTTTTATTTTAAAACAAAATATTAGAAGTGTTTAAGGTCAATCTGGCAATACATTAATGATTAAAAAAATGCAAGGCACCAGCTACATTGTATTATTTTACTAGAGTGTTATTGTAGTTTTAAAATATCATTAAATCAGCACAAACCAACACTTATCATTTCCTCCACATTTTTCACAGGGAACTGCATTCTGACTATGAGTAATCTGTTAATCTGTTCTTTGCCTCACAATCCGTCAAAGTGACAGATTCATTCCATCCCTAATACATAATATCTTCATTTACAGTATGCTTTACTGGAACTTCCTTTTTTTTGCTAGCACTGAGATTTGGAAAATCACAAATATATTTACAGAATGTCTTTTTTTTCTTGCTCTGCACCACTTTGGCAAGTCCAGCTTACAGAGTATTAAACCTCTAATATAGGCAAAGAGGTTTCAGTTAAAACTAAATAATTTCATTTTTAATGAATTAGTAACTAAAAAAATACAAGTGAAACTGCACAAGAAAGACTTCAGCCTGCTCCTCTTAAAATATTACATCTGTAAATGAACTGTCTTATGTGAGTTCCGGATCAAGTTCAAAGACAATAAAGAAAATCTGAATGCAATAAAGAAAATCTGAATGCTACTTATTAAACTAGATGTTTAGACAACATAAATTGCTGCATTAAAATTATGACAGGATAGTCACGCTGACCAATATAAGCTGAAAGCCTGGCCTAAAAATGCTATACCATATGTCTTTCAATACTACCGTACAAATGACAGATATTGGCGGGTTATTAAAAAAAATACACAGTCACCTACATCAGTCTAAGAATAACTATGTCCTTAATTTGAATTGTTACCAGCTTAGTAACTAGCATACTGTGCTATTTGGTCAACATTTATTAGTTAAATACGTGAAGCTTCAATCATAGCTACTATTAAATAGCAGCTACATTGCAATTTACTTAAATACTAAACCTCTACTTGATTACAATGTCAACTAGATCACAGTCCTGACGCTCACTACCAATACAAATGACAAGAGAGAAGAATAGTGTTTTATCATCTCATTTAAGAGCAATATTAGCCCTTTTTTCTTCGTTAGCTTTGATTCATCTGTTTATCAGAAGACAAACTATACAAATTGGAATAATGAGTTGGCAAAGGTTGTGTACTGTGTATTAGCGTTCCTGCATATTAATCTACTCTTAATCAAGTAAATTCTAATAAAGCACATCAGATATTCTTTGATCAGTGAATCAACTGAACTGAATTCCCGCGTTTAATAAAGTGTCCATTAGGTAAGGTTTGCTCTACTTTTTTATATATAATAATTATATAAAACACTCATTTTAAGAACTATATTTTAATGCTGCACCAATTCAGAAAACACCTGAAACTAGAACCTAACGAGTCTCGGTCCAAATAAAATAAATTATTTTCTCTACAGTTAGTCCCCTACAGCATTTTACTGTTCTGGACATCCTGGATGTAGATTGCATCCCATTTAACTTTTAAGGGGTGACAACAAGCCAGAGGGCTTTTACAAATCAATGGAGACAATGATGACTCTGCACAACCCTGACTTTACTATCATCCACCTCTTAAAGGTGTTGCAGGCATTATCCTGAGTGCAGATGGATGCCTGGAGCCATGGAGCTCCAGGACTTGTTATCAAAGGCAACTGCAGAACCCCACTCACAAACTGCATTAAAACAAGAGTAGCATCCTACTGTAGCTAAGCTTTTACTATCCCGTTAAAAAAATTAAACTTGTTCAATTAGATATTTCCTGTGACATTTGCTTCTTTTGACAGGTTCTTTTACTTGCATTTTATAGTTTGACCAATGCAGCAGAATTTCACTAATTCAGATTAGCAGACCGATTACAAGTTACTGTATTCTGTGGCTGAGTAAAGTAACCAAATATGTACAATGAAACAGGGAAGTACATTTTGTGATACATTGTCCCTGTTTATTTATTTTGACAACTATAGTGTAATTTTATAATACTTCATAATGTAATATTGTCTGTTTTACAAAAATGATTGAGTTATGAGACTTGGATCTTGTAACAAATCATAAAAATAAATATGCTTGTTTGTTTGCAGAACTCTATCTTTTAATTTCCATTTTCAGTTTTGAGTTATTCTGGTATTTAAGCCCTTTCCTGGATCTATGGGAGACAAAGACGTTTTGGGTCTGAATTTCACAGCATTTACATGAGAGAAGTTCCACTGTAGTGCACATGTTATAACTATAATCCTTTGTTCACTGTCCTGTTTTATAGGTGATTTTAATCTCACTAAATCCCTCAACAGTACAACATTTTGCTCACCTGGCTCTCCAAGCAGCCTACCTTGCATTACCTAATCCTGTGCCTTGCAAAGCAGCATGTTGTAGAGGCGATTTGTATAGCAGCAGCAATATTCTGTGGCAGACTTATGACCATTACCCAGTGGAACTACAGGAAAATGAGTCTTGCTAGGTCTTTTTATTGACTGCATTTCCATTATCTTCACAGGTGCTTTCTTTTCTGGCTTGTTCTTTTATCTTATTATGGACAGAAGTTACATTTTCTGGACAATAGCTGTCACATTGCTCTCTCCATTTCCCAGAAAGTAGCAGTGCTGCATTTTTTTTCTAAATTAGCTGAGATTTGCCAAATTCTCTATCACTTCTCACAATAAATTACCTGTTATTTCAGTAAATATATGATCTAACTGCCTGTGTCATAGTATTTACATCCATTGATCCACAGTAGGATGTATCGATTTTTCAAATATTTCTCTCTGCTTTCCTCTGCATAGATTTAGACATTTTCTAGTTGTTCAAGTATTAATAGTTAAAATTGGCTTTAAAGAACAGCTTAGGAGCTAAGTTACACCATTACCATTAATTCTACCCTCTGTCTCAGAGATATACCCTTCATGAAAAACAATACCCAGTTTTCTTTTTTAAATGAAATGCAATGATGTGAATCATAGTATTCGAGTCACATCTTCTCCAGTTTAATATCATGATGCAAACTGACCTCATAATTTTGTCACCTGCTCTATTTACAGCCCAATAATGCTCTTCTGGCAGTTCACAAGGGCTACTGAATTTATGAGGTACTTGCAAGCCAGGTATTTTACGAATACTTTGATTGCCTGCATTTCTTGAAAACCATTTCTACAGAGGTTTAAGTCTACTATGTGTACTGGATTAAAATAGCATAAGAACTAAGTAGTAATTTCTAATATTTTGTTTTAAATTTTATTGTATGGAAATACAAGTTTTTACTGTTGATCACATTAACTTGATGTGCTGGAATGTTCTATTCTTACAGATAATAGGGTTTATTCTGTTTTTTTTGGTACATAAAATGTACCAAGTACCAAATTGCTTTAATGCATGCACAAAAATAACATAATAAAACCTGACTCAACCAAACTACAGGTGCAAAAAAAAAAAAAACCCAATGCAGTTCATATTAAAATACTGGCAATTCTAACACTATCAGAGTAACAAAATCAATTATACAGTCCTCACCAAAATGTGTCAGCCACAAGATATATTTGACCTTAGTCAAAAAATTTCTGTCCGCTTCACCCACTGTAACAATTCACAAGACTAGAGATAATCCCTTTGATAACTTGCACCAAGGTATAGAGGCTGCTCCTAAAACAACATGAGCACTTTGATATAGACGTGAAAGGGAACTGGAATCCAGGACTGCATTTAACTCCAGTAATCTACTGTCTGTGCTAAGAAACACAGGGCTGAATGTTGCAATAACTGATGTATCTGGTGAACTTCTACAGCAGGTTTCCTAGTGTTCACTTCATAAAATCTAACAAGATAATAAAAGTATAGAAGGCAACACCGAAACAAGTGACGGAAAACATGTCTACAAGGAAAAATGAATATTATGCTGTAAAATCAAACAGCAGTACACTATCATAGGACATTTCAGACTATTGATATCCTAAAAAAAAAATCAAGCAAAGCCTCTAATTCAGTCATATCTAAAACGTCCTCTCTTCCTAACCCTCCCAACACATATGCAGTTTGAGGACAAGCAAAATCCATGTTAATTAGGCCTACTGAAAGTGAAATGTTTTTTGTTTTTAATAAGCACACTTCCTATTCAGACAGTACAAAAATGACAAATTGATGTTGGGTTTTGCAAGTACACATCAGTTCTGAAACGGAACAGTTAATTTTGATTGCCTCAACTTCTCCCCAGATACCTTCTCCACTTGTCCCCAAATCTCTAACTTACCTCACATTAAAGTCACAGTGATTTTGTTACCAATGCCAAGTAAAATAGACCCAGATAAAAAAATGACAGTCAAAATATGTTGCAGACAAGACACCTTTCAAAATCTCTCTCTGTATTATAATATAATACTCACTCCTGTCTGTGTTCTCTATTGAAAAACCCTGCCTAACTAGGTAACATTAATATAATTTGTAGAGAACGGATCCCCTGACATCTAGAGTCACCTACAGAATTTTAGCTCCAAGCCATCAAAGCGAAGAGAGAGACAGAGAAAGAAAGAAAAAGATGAGAGCGTGTGCATGTGTGGCAGATGAGAAAGGCTTCCTGAATCGCACACTGAAGTGGGTGTGGGATCAAGGCCTATGTCAGTTACTTTAAATATATAACAGTACATTCAAAATATACAGAATTCTGCCCTGCATTCTGGGACAATGCAGACATACTGCAACCTGTAGACAATGCATGAAAAGAGCAATAGTAAAGCTCTCTGAGAAGAGGCTGCAACTGAAAAGAGATTTGAGATCAAATCAAAGAATGTCACATTTAATATTCAGAACATTTTAACTGAATTCTTATTGCCTGGGCTATAAATGGAAGCTTACCGTGGGTTGGAATGAGAAAGTGGGCTCATTTCTTTCTGATAGTGACGCTCTTGACTGACAGGCTATGAGAAACAAAAAATAATAGTGAGAAAATAACTCTGCAAATATTCTTTCAGAACACTTAAAAGTATGTAAGAGATCCTTCGGAACATACACATTTGCAGCTCTTGATACTAGAATTTTATGCTCTGTCTTCCCGTGAAATTTAAAGGGGATGTTCAGATCCAAATATAACGTAACAGAAGATTCTCCTCTAGGCAGAGGTACGTAGTACATGTCTCGTATAGAAGAATGGGGATAGAGTCAGGAAAAATGGGAAGGGCAAAGTCCTGTCTGGTAATAGAAACCCCACAGTGCATGGATATAAAAAGTGTGGTGCAGGGATACTTTGTTGGATCGGTGCAGAATCACCCTCACTCAGACTTGCCAGGACTGACCTTGAGTTAAGAGAGAAATCTCAGTGGTCCCAAATGAAGTCAGCCAAAATATGAATGCTTCTTTATGACACTGCTAACCTGAAACCTGGATTATGCTGTTAATGGGTAACTGAGAGTGGACTATATGAATCTTCATACCAAATACATTTTTCATCAAGATTCTTCAAATCCTACCTACACATGATTATGCCTCAATGGTTTTAAATTACATTATCTAACTTGGCAAAAACTGTTATTTGCAGAAAACTGATACTTAAGTACTACTATAAATATTCAAGAATTCTAAAATTCAGAAATATATGTAGTCTTAGTATATATTCACAGCTTCCAGAGAATAACTCCTACACATTACCACAAACATCAAAAGCAGTTCTAAACATATCATTCAAGCAGACAGAAGAGCAAGTGAAAATAGAAGCATACACAAAACACTCTCTGTTATGTGCATAATTTAGTACATGAAATGCTAAAAATAAATATTAAGAATTATGAAAGGGATTGAGACATATACAGAAATCACTATAAAATATGAGTATATTCGCATGCTTTCAGGAAGTGGGGATGGATGTGGCAAAATGTCTGTTCAGGATGAATGACATCCTAATTACTGCCAGACATGAGTCACTGCCTAGGTAGTGGATGGTGCAATTCCCAAGTGATGGCTAGTGGAAGAGAGAGGACAAGAGAGAGATTGAGTTAGTCGGGCTATGAACCAGAATATCTGTCTCTGTAATTTTTAGTCTCATTTCATAGCAAAGAGTAGTCTGCCTCAGTTTTGCAATTTGACTTGATGTGAATAGATCCCTCGAGGGGTTGTCAAACCGAGCTCTCAGTCGGAATAATTCTGGGTTTAAATATCACTCTTCTTGTCTGTCAGCCTTCACATCTGCCAGACCACTTCTGTGTCATGTGGCTCTTTTTTTTGTGAATCACCACAATAGAGGCCAAAAGACCATCCACAAATTAGGTATGAACCTGGAAGCACTCTTTCAAGTACTTTTCAGATCAAAGGCCTATTTGATTGAATTTATATTTAGGAAGAAAATGCTTGGGAACAAGTAACCTGACTTCTCTGCAAGTACTTCTGACTTGAAAGACCCACGAGACAATTTTTGAATCTGATGATGGTGCATTACACCACTGTGTGCTTCCAGGATTCCTCAATGAACAATCTTGCAGTCTTCATTCTCCCCTCTATTTCTGAGAATCAGGAAGTATATGGAAGAAAACGTCCTCAATTACTCTTACATATGATCTTGCTTCAAAACATTTGTATTATATGCATGTCATGTAACACAGAATGAAACAAAATACATCATTGCAGTTGTCTGGAACTAGCTGCTCAAGAAAGTGAACGGGCCAATCCTCTGATGAGGGCAGGAAGGTGTAAGTGGCTCCCTAGAACAAGCATGAGGGCAGAAATATTTCATAGGCTGTACAACATCCCACGGGTAATGTGTGGAGTAATGTTCAAATTCACAAGGTTCTCCACAGTATATAAAATTGTGTCCTTCATATTATCACTAGTTGTTGAAAAGCTGATGTGGGACATCATGTAGATCTTAGCATTTTAAAAAAACCATTCAGGTAAGACACAGGCAAATACTTTCTTTTTAAACGTGTAGTGCTGCATGTACATATTACTGAATAGGAACCTCGTCCTGTCTTCCACACATATTTTACAAAGCTTTACAATTCACCTTCAAAGTAAAATACTTAAAGAATTTTCTTTAAAAATATATTTATAGTTAATAGTTATGCTGGGTAATGAATAGTACTGAAAGCTATTTTATTCATTTTTGGCTATCATCATTTACAGCAGCTGCTAAGCTACTTACATTTCAGCAATTTATCCTTAGAGTATATTTTCAGTTCCTGGTAAACTATCATTGGCTATAAAATAGTTTTTAGTATATCACTTTTATAGTTGTTTAAGGACATCTGTTCATCTGTTTTAATGGCAACTTAGTAACAAGATCCACGTGCCTTTCATTCAGAGGGATTTCTGAACTTCATTACAGTAAGTAGTAGGTAAGAATCTTCAATGAATCTAGAAATCAGACTAACAGTGGTAAATAAAGGAAAATTTAAAATCACTAAAAATGTGATTTTTTATAATAAAATGTTACTTTGATAAGTAAGTTTGTTATCTAACACATTATATCCTGCAATGGCTTACAAAATATCATATATATTCCAAAGAGGAAAGATACTCAAACATTTGCCTTTTGGTGGTGCTGTTGCCACAGATTCCACCAAGGCATAGAAAGGTTATATAAAATGAACAAAAGTTTAGAATAAAAATACTCCTCACTTGTCTTTGAAGGACATAATACAAAGGAATAGGTATTATTGATTTAAATAATCAAGAAGTTATTACTTGGAATTACAATAAACATGAAAGTTAATCATGACAAGAATTTCAAATTGTCCTTAATTTTTCACATCAAAATATGAGGATTATTTCTGTTTCTTTTCATGCACTGTACACTTAAAATCATTTGCTAAATACAACTGAAAGATGGCTACATATGCATAAAAACATTTCTGTGGTTTGCAAGAAGGACTGCAACGGGGATTCATCGTGCCAATTTGTTTAACTGAACTGGAATGGCAGTGATTGTCACTACTGAATTTCAGTTGACATAAAATAAAGTTCTTTTTACTACACACATAAATAGCTATATGGAACTTACGTAATGAATAAGTGTATGTAAGGAATAACTGAATAAAAACTGTCAGTTGAAGAAATTACAACTTTATTCATTTTAGGTCTTATAGCATGACTGGATATGCATGGCAGAAGATTGAAAATAAGAGCAACTTTTGAACATGCTTTAATCACTCCAAATATGTTGAATTTGGACGAGGGCACGGAATGCACCCTTAGCAAGTTTGCAGATGACACCAAGCTGGGTGGAGTGGCCGACACTCCGGAGGGCTGTGCTGCCATCCAGAGGGACCTGGACAGGCTGGAGAGTTGGGCAGAGAGGAACCTCATGAGGTTCAATAAGGACAAGTGCAGGGTCCTGCACCTGGGGAGGAATAACCCCAGGCACCAGTACAGATTAGGGGTGGACCTGCTGGAAAGCACCTCCACGGAGAGGGACCTGGGAGTCCTGGTTGACACTAAGTTAACCATGAGTGAGCAGCGTGCCCTCGTGGCCAAGAAGGCCAATGGGATCCTGGCCGGCATCAGGAGGAGTGTTGCCAGCAGGTCGAGGGAGGTGATTCTGCCCCTCTACTCAGCTCTGGTGAGGCCGCACCTGGAGTACTGTGTTCAGTTCTGGGCACCCCAGTATAGGAAGGACGTGGAGCTTCTGGAGAGGGTCCAGAGAAGGGCAACCAGGATGATTAAGGGAATGGAACATCTCTCGTATGAAGAGAGGCTGAGCGAGCTGGGCCTGTTTTCTCTGGAGAAGAGAGGGCTGAGAGGGGATATGATTAATATGTATAAGTTCAGGAAGGGAGAATGCAGGGAGGAAGGGGACAGGCTGTTCTCACTGGTGGCCAGCGACAGGATGAGGGGTAATGGCCACAAGCTGAAGCATAAGAAGTTCCGTCTCCAGGTGAGGAGCAACTTCTTTACTGTTAGGGTAACAGAGCAGTGGAACAGGCTGCCCAGGGAGGTTGTGGAGTCTCCTTCTCTGGAGGTCTTCAAAACCCGCCTGGATGCCACCCTGTGCCACATGCTCTAGGTGTGCCTGCATGAGCAGGAAGGTTGGACTAGATGATCTGTAGAGGTCCCTTCCAACCTTAAATATTCTGTGAATCTGTGAATTCTGAGCTTTAGCTAGTTTGAAGACTAGCTATGTGTATAGTAACATCTTTATTGCACAGGTGAGACTACTAAACAGTTGAGAATGGTGACTGCCTAAATGCGGGAATTCACAGAAAATAGCTATATGGAATTATTTGAAAGATTTACAGATTTGAAAGCCAGAGGGAAAATCAGATCAACTAGAAAGACCATATCTATATATTTCAGGCCATTAAAATTTAGATCACCGATAAAAACATTGAACATCAGGTCTAGAAATGACAGAATGATGGAGCCCTGCTGGGTATACTCCACTCACGGATAACTCCCTGCAGACTGCTTTTGATAGTTGTCAGTTAGCCAGTTCTAAATTCATTTAAAGTGCACTTTATTGATATTGTATGCTGCTCATTTTTCAAACAGAAAGTCAGATGCTAAGTGAATACTTACAATGATCTCTGCATATTATATCTAAGCAGTTATCTTTATGAACGTTGCAATTTTATCAATGAAATAGGATCTGTTAAACAAGACATATTTTATATAAAATGACTTTGGCTATTATTAAATGTTACCATCCTCTCAATCTCTGTTAACTGAATCCCGTATCAGTTTTTCCACTGTTTCAAAAATTATGTCAGACTCACTGGCCTCCACTAGCTCTATCATTTCAACTTGTGTTTGAATGTTGGCACAGTATCTCTTAGACATTTCTGAAATGTAGTAAGCATATCAAAATAAGCAAAAAAATAGTAACAGGACACCAGAAATATCCTCCATCTACTGTTTTAAGACTCTTCTAGGTCAAATAAGTTGAAGTCTTAATTAAATAATCACCGTCCCTGATAAATCTGTTTATAACCTGCTTAGAGACTAAAGGACTTGAAAATGAATCATATTCCTCCTGGGATTATTCTGCTTTTCTCCTGAATATCTGAACAGAATTACAAAAAGCAGTGGTAAATCCAGCTCCAGACTTCAAAAACTAGTATCTGCATTAGCAAGAGCTGGTGCTATGGAAAGCATATGTGAAAAATAGATACTGTATTGGTACAGAAAATCTCTTTGAGGTTTGGCAGAGGAATTCTGGTAGAGGAAAGTGTGGAAGCTCAACTGCAGCACTCTTTGCTGTACACAGGGCCTAAGCAGTCAGTCCTTATCTGAGAAAGCCTGCGTTTGCTTTCTAAACTACCTCTTCCATCCTTCCCAAACCAAGGCTCTTGCCATTAAAACTCCAATGTCCACCTTGCAAAATGCACAGCAGAAACTTGCACAAGGCTGTACAGATAAAACACACCAACATTTCAGCCTACAGTCATTTGAAAAACTTACCTCTCTCCAAGCCAAATATGTCTCCTTTAAAACCTATTTTATGTAGAGAAAGATTGCCCCAAAGGAGTATTATGAATAACTATACCTATATTAAATTCATTTCAAGTGACTTACTATAACTAAACACTTGAAACTGGAAATTTTAGTCTGAAATGTAAAGAAGCTGATCAAAGCAGTGGGATCAAACAATTGTCTTTGGAATCACGTTGTGCTTCATTAAATATTGCAGGCAATGTTATAGTATGGTGTATTTTATTTTAAAAGTTCATTTTTTTAGTCACATAATTTGTACTAACTCAACCTGACATGTCTAAATACTCTTACCAATTTCCTGATAATTAAGGTGCTCAAGAGTTAATGAAACTGCTATTCTCTTTATTTAATTTGGTCTAATTTGTCCAGTCTTGGAGATTTACTCCACACAAAAGTCTATCAATTGAATGCTACGAAAATTCTTCAGCAATTTGATGAAATCAATTAAATGCACAATACCGACTTATCTTAGGTAACTAAAATAAACTAATATTTCTCTTATATTCCTCAAAATATTACTCTGTAAACCAAGTTCTTATTAGAATAATTATTCATTTATCAATAAATCTCTGCTAACTCCGAACCTCCCTTTATTAGTATATCACAAAGCTCTAATTTTGCACTGGTCATGATTACAAGATGATTGCTACCACAGACCTCTATTTCAAGCTCTATAAATTCCTGGGAAAAAAAAACCCTGCAGTTAACATTTTGGAGTGTTGAGCCTACAGTAATTTATATTGGGGCAACACAGCAGCATGTTACTCTTCCAAGGCTGGATCTACCTCTGACAGTTGTGTGGTGTTCTCTGCTTAGGCCACATTCATTGTTTATTATTGTTTGAGCTGTAATAAAATAAGAACTATGGAGCTTAGAGAAATGGACTATGAGGTTATTGAGTTTTACAGCAATGCTTGCACTACCTTTATATAGTTGCCAAATGTTATTCTGTGATTTCATACATTCAATACTCTTCAGTGGAGTGCTAACAAATATGCCTCTGCTTCTAATAACAGCACTCTGTCACCCAGCAGAGCTGTGTGCTGTTATGCTACACCTCATACCAGGACAAATATTGATACAAGGTGCAGAGCACAGTCGGGTCACATACTAAGTGCTCAGAGCTACTGCAGTGTCACTCTGCTGTTCTCCTGGTTCAGCCATTAGCTGCACAGGAATGGAACTGTACCAATGCTACAAAGCAATTATTTTCCATTACTCGTACTGTAAGGCAGCTCCTGACTGGTATATCTGGCTTTCATTCATTTTGAAGCTATTTTTTAAGTAGCTTTCAAAATATGTAGTTTTTGCAACTAATATGACTATTTGGGGTTCTACGCTAGAATATATAAAATAGGTTTTCTTGTTTTCCATTGAGGCAGTGGGGAAGCTGCTGGAAGTGAGTGTGTTTTGGTTGTGCACTTCATTTTGAGTTCTAAACAAGTTAGGGTTGCCTTAAATTTCAAAGCTACTCTCAGAAGTTTTACCCAAGACTACTTTACCCTACCAAGAGTTGGTAGGAACCATGCAATGATTCAAAGCATTTTAGAAAAAAAAAAAACCCATAGGTTTAAACTTACTGGTGGGAAAGCAGAGTGCCAGGTTGCTGTATCATCACTGCTTGTGCTTATGCTAATGTTGCAGTCATCTATCTGTGACGCACTTAAGCCGTGTGAGATCTCAGCATCCCCAAACTCTTCATTTTGTTGTCTTGTCATGCTAGCCAACATCTGTAGTTCAGGTGTACTTAGTCTACTTGACTGGTAGTTTTTCCAATGGTACTCCTATGAAAAAGAATGGAGAAGTTAACAATGCAGATCATGGCACAGAATATATGAATAAAATAGATCCCTTGGGGAATCCTCTGGGGAATCTTCAAGATGCTATGTTACTGGAAGAGCAGTAAAATGTTTATCAGAAATGATTAGTTAACAGATATCTGTTTAGCTAAGAAGATCAAGGACGTATATACAAATATATAACTTAATAGTTTGTATTTTGCTGCCTTCCTGTGATGGACTGCAGAGCAGTTTGCATCTGGAGTGTTTAGTGAATTTGCCATACTATTGAAAATACAAACAGAAGAAACAAGCCTCCAAGGGTATGAACATCTAGCAGCTAAAATGGCTTAAATATCAAATGCAAATCTTGAAATAAACACAAAATTAGCACGATTTCATAAATACTGGCAACATGAAAGTCACTAATTTGTCAAACACATCACAAAACTTCTCTGGAAAGCTACATATGGCAGCCTGAAATTTCAACAGATATTTCAGAAATAACATTTGCCTTTAAAAACACTCACAAATACGTGAGCATATGAGCTACTGTATATAAGTTCACTTATTCTGCTCTACAAAACTCAGAAATATACATGTCACAAAAGACATTATATGCTGGAGACTATTTCCACATTATATTTTGAGGAAATCAAGCAAAAAGAAAAATACATGTCCTCAATTTGCATCTACCACTTATAATTTCATATACGAAGCTCTCGCTTTCACCAGAAGGATTACACAACATCACTGCTCAACCAACAACATACTTTACAGGTACAAATAGTGCATTTTTCTGTTTTAGGCAGTTCCATATACCTTAATGAAACTGTATTTTCTGGGAATTGCAAAAGCATTACTTTCCTTTCGATCCCCTTATTTGCTTTCTCCATTCCTCAGATCAGAGTAAAGCCACGTAATGAATGATTACAAGGATAGCACATTACTTATTCCCCTCCAGAAGAGAAACTGGAAATATGTCATGCATTCATTCACAGTACTGTATTGCAAATATAGGATGTGCAATATACTGCAGAATGGAAGAGAATTTTGAATCGGCAGAAGAGAACAGATGGAGAAATGCTGTTTAGTAACATACACAACAGCACCATGCAGCAAACAGGATCTGCCCTACAACTCAAGCTCTATAATAGTTAACTATTTACAAAAATATTTTTAGAATGAAAACACAGATTTAGAAGTATATTTTTGTTTCTTCCCAGCTGTCATTAAAGAAACCAACAATTATTATCTGAATAGTGTATAACAGTACTTGCTATTTTAAACCTAGGTGAAAAAATTAAGTATCAGTCAATAAAGACTGCTGACAATAACTGAAGTTTGGGGAGTGACCACTCTATCATTTATTTTTGACATGTTATGCATCTCATTCTGACTCCTATGGTAATAGATATTTCATCAAAAACCAGCTACAGAAAATAACTAATCAAAAAAGAAAATTAGCATTGAAATAACCAAGTAAACCATCTTTGATGGGAAGCGTGCCTGCAAATTGACAATCAGCAGGTAAATGTATCATGTAAAGTGAGATTTATGACTGAAGGGCTCTCCTTTCAGTATCTGTGTGTGCAAATAGGCAAATATTTGTGAAAACGACAATTCTAAAGCCCATTGCAAACACTTTCAAAGCTTACGTATCTCAAAATTTTAGTCGAATGTCTTTTCAAAAGCAGTTCACAGATCTTCCTACAGATTCACCTCATGCATGGAGAAAACAATTTCTTTTTAAACACAGATAAATGTAGCGTGGCATTTGTAGTAGCCTCAGAGCATGCCAGTCAGTGCAGTGTGTGAGCACCCAGGGCACGGCTGCTGCTCCCTCGCTACGTGCCTGGCTACTCTGCAGGCCTGGAAGTGCTTTGATGAGCTCAGCTTGGAAATTTATTGTGAATTTGAATTATGTTCCCTTTTTCTGAATACTGAAAGGTTTTGAAACACTACAGTCGGGAAGTAGTATCTCTGAAATCTCTGTAAAATTAGATATAACTATTTTCATGAAGAGTGAGGACCTTGGTTTCATAGTTCTACAAAGAGCTCAAAATAAATTTCTGCTATATTTCAGTGGAAAAAATAGATAAATTGTACTAAGAAACTCATCCTCATATAAAGCATGATACAATAATTTTTATACAAAGCATTAATCCCAGACCATCATTTAGGCATCCATCTGTTAATATTATTAGCAGAGGTGCCACTCTTTTTTACTTCTAACTTCTGAGGTCCAAGCTTTAGTCCTGAATGGTGTGATTCTTACTAACATATTTTATTCCTAAAATAGCACACATTTTCTCTAAACTTGCACTGAATTTATTAATTCAATTATTGTTAGTTCACTTGATATCAAGACTGTTATATTACACCTCAAAAGTTTGCTGTTTCTTTGCATCAGTGTGTTCCATCAGATCTACTACTGTTTTAACCTTTATTGATCTTACTGGAGCTGTTGTTTTCCTTTGGATTTTCCTATATAGGAGCCTTCTGCATTTTATTTATTTGATCAGTAAAAGAGCAGCCTCTTTCTTATTCACATACAACCTGATTGGCATGAAGAAATTCAGAAGACAGCGTGAACTACTGCCATGCAGAATAAAAGCATTAAGAATTGAAAGAACATTTTTCTCATTATCTTGAGGCAAAACACTTCCAAGTCCTGCTTGTATTTTTCTAACTCTCCGAAGGAAGACGCAGAAATGTTGGATTTTTCACAAAACAACCTAGAACATTCTTTTGCTTCCTTCCTTAGCTTATTTCAAACTGTCATTCTGTTTTCCTCTCTTATAATCCTCCCATTCTTCAACAGAAATAACCATGTTCAGAAAGGAGAAAAGGAGTCATGACAGTTTTCTGTCCTTAACCTCTGCAATGAATTTCTTGTAATAAAGGAAAAATAGGATTAAGTATTCTGTAGCTTCAGATAACAACCAAAAAAACCCACCACCCTCTTCACAAATTTTATATTGTTTAGCTGATTTTCAAAGAGAACTTGAAAACTGAATTTGAGATTAAGTTCACTTTGTAATTTAGAAGAAATATTTGATATAAAAACAATTCTCCAGAATATGTAAATTTGCCTAAAATGAGTATTTCCTTGAGTAATTAAAAGTTTATCTTGTCTTTCAGAATATTCTCCGCTTATGATAAAAAGAGTTTTTCCATTAAACTCTTAAAACTTCTGGCAGATTGACAAAATCTGTTGTTTAAAGATTTTTTTCATACATAATGACTTTTGCATTCTTCGAGGTTCAAATGATTCATTCAGAATTGTTTGAATGTAGTTATACATGCAGAAAAGTTTAATTACCAGCTATCTACGTGGCTGCAGTATTACCCTGAGGGTTGTACTTCTTTCTTAATTAAAAATATTTGAACTTAATAATAGGGAACTCTATTAAAATATGAATAAAACATTGCAAGCAACCAGGCCCTTAAAGTGTATTAAGCAGCTAGCAAATCGATTGCAGTAAGAACTGGTTAAGCTTTTTTTCAACCAGTCCTCTGTATGAGCAGATTAGAAGAGACCACTTCTCTGTAAATGCTCACTCAAATATCCTTTCATACAAAACTATCCTCTCATACATAATTCTCAAAACAATGAAGGGTGTTTTAAAATGGAAATAATTACATGCTTAACAGGAAACAAAATGACTCCCAAGTGTTGTCTCACTGTAGTTAACAATATTGTATGTCAGAACTTTTGTCTTAAAACTTATAGGAGCCTAGAATATTGATTTCTTCTTGCGAAACTGTTCACACATATAGATATCTACTGCATTCAGTAAAGAGCAAAAAAGCAAAATATTCCTTGTTTTAGATAGGTATGTAGTCATAAAAATAGTCATATTTGAATGTGACCATATTCATCAGAAATGATTGGAAATATTTTTAAGAATATATTCAACTTTACTGCGTAAGAGCTAGGCAGGCATGCTTTCTAATGATGGATTTAACACAGAAACACCTTTTGCTCAAGGAGCTGCCAGGCAGTCCTGCTGGCAGGAGGCTGGCAGCACTCGCTGGAGGGCATCGCTGGGTGCCTGCTCTGTCCTTGCACTTTTCTCCAGCCCGCCACGACCAACCACTGCTTGACAGATGCTGGCTCTTGAGCAGTATTAGCTGAAGTCTGAAGAACGTTCTCTGAAGTTTCAGGAACAAATTTGACTTGTTCCTCTCAGCTGTGATGAAATCTAATCCACTCGTTTATACCATTAGCAAAGAGGTCAGATGTTAAAGAATCAGATATGCAGCAATTCGAAGTATAAAAGAATTCCTTAACTGAAATGCCGAACACCATCACACTTAGTTGCTATTTACAGACTACACTTGATAATCAAGATCTAATTCCTCATTCTAAGCACGACATTTAACGTTAGCTTAGAAATAAAATTAACTATTAAGAAATCTCTAAGAACATAATTAGTATCAGACGAATTTGTTATAATTACCGTATAAAGATAAAAAAAAATGGGGATAAACCAACTGGTGAATGTAACAGTTCCCAGGGAAGCCTGGCAATTTAGGCAATGTTAGAGCCTTAGTGATGAGCCTTCAATGACATAACTTATTATTTCTCAGTACTGCATCAGACAGACTATGGAGTACACAGATCAATGATTTTTCTATGGTCCCTTTTTAATAACGTTATCGAAAATCTGTCAATTTTCCTCTGCAGCCTTTCAGCCCAGAACTATGTATGCATA
Organism: Nothoprocta perdicaria; assembly: GCF_003342845.1. NCBI lineage: Eukaryota > Metazoa > Chordata > Aves > Tinamiformes > Tinamidae > Nothoprocta > Nothoprocta perdicaria. The sequence goes on along the minus strand of NW_020456198.1, from coordinate 5,555,402 downwards.
ACTCAGGCATTTCTAAAATGTGAGTTGCTCAATAACATCTGAGCTGATCAATAACATCTTTATCTATGAATCTCTGATTCTATTCTATCTAAACTACCACTTGAATGTGCAAGAAGATACAAACCCCAGAACTTTCAAGAGACAAAGCATTTCAAATACTGTTATATAAACTTGCAATGTATCTGGAAGAAAAATGTATTATTTCTCATGTCTTGTAAATGGGTTAATACTGCTCTTCTGTTCATACAATCTGATCATTCAATTTCAAAGTAAAATCACTTACACGAGCCTCTGTTGTCATACAGGAATTTTCTCTTGAGATTTTCTTCATGGACTTTTTATTCACTGATGATTTTAATTGACCATCCACTCTTTCAGATATTTCAGAGTTTTCAAATGCATTCGGAATTACTCTAAAGAATTCCGATTTACTTCCAGTTGGAGAAAAGCAAGGGGTAGGCATTAAGCTGCTTTGAGAGTCAGCAGAAATTGTTTTTCTCATAGCAGAACACTGTGATTTTGACAATATGGTTTCCTTGAGGTTGTGTTTGCTCTGTCCTTTTTCCTTCCCGTATTCCTTTCTCCATGACATTCTTGTTAATGGGATCTCTTTAAGAACTCCTGGATCAGATGTTCCTGGTCTGCTGTGGCTGGTGTCAAGGTATTCAGTCCTTTGGATGAATTCACTGTTGTCGCTCTAAATTCAAGAAACAAGGCAACAGTGATTCCCTCTCATCATGACACAATACTATTTTAAATAAAACACTGAAGGTTAAGTGTTTAAAAACGGTTTTCTAATTCCTACACTATTTTTTCTAAATGTGCAAAAATTTGGAGAATCATCTGCTCTTCTTGGCAACAAATCCATAAACATATTTCTGCAATCCAAGTAGGGAAGCCAAACGAGGGACAGGAGAAGAAATGGCACATTTCAAAACACAGGTCCAGATTCTTGTCCCACCTCAGAACGTTGGAAAACTCTCTAATCTGGGGTTATGTGAGAATCATCATTTAGATAAAATAACTGCACAACAGAAGAAAACTCCAAGATACTGGTATCCTTCTATTAAAATACTACTACTCCAAACTTTCCCATAGCATCTTTACCTCAAGCAGAAAGAAAATTTCTGCTGAGACCACTTGACACACTTCTGGGTATTATGGAACAACGTTTCATATTTAGGGAGTTATTTTATTAGTTTTATGTTTTTGTTATGCTGCTAGTAATGTCTCCATTAAACATTCCATGATCAATTTTCTTATGCTGACTTATGCTTCAGCCGAACACCAAACAGCAAGCCCGAACACAGGAGAAGAAAAATAAAAGAAGAGCAAAGCTGCTGTTTGCCTCTGTGTCACTATTCTCACGAAAGAAAGGATGAGAAGCCTCATCCTTGTCCACTTGAAATTGCCCCTGTGTTGTATGCTACCACATCAGGCACCATGTATTGAGGGCTTCACAGAGACACGGAATTATCAACATGCCTCTCACAGGCAAGGTACGATCCTACTGCAAAGGAAAATGCAGCAAGTTTGTTTGTCACTAACTTGGGTGAATCCAGGGCTGGACTCCTGAAAATGAAATATATAAAACCAAACAAATAATACAAAAAAAAAAAAAAAAAAAAAAAAAAAAAAAAAAAGCCACTCAAAAAAAAAACAATTGAGCCTTTTCTGAATTTTTGGTTTGCCACTGCCTACAATATTTTGGAGGCCCATCTTTACAATGGACATTAATACCAAAAAAAAAAAAAAAAACCCCAAAAAACCCAGTACCAGACAAAACCCAAGGAAACCAAAACTACAAACATTCTGAGAAAAGGACAGTGTTGGAAAGCTTCCCTAGTTCTTGTGTTAAAGAAATATTTTCCTTATGCTGACATAAAGAATAACCTTCCTGACTTTCACTGAGCAGAGCTGACAAAAACTCCTTGAAATCTGAAGAGTTCTAAATCTTCAGAACCAGATCACATACAGCACTGCTCATGATTTATTAGCCTGACTACAACTAAGTTAACACAGAAAGTCTTAAACCATGTTTGAAATGATGAAACCCTAGAGATTCAAGTACTTCCCTCCTCCCCCTGCAAATAAGGAAAAAACACACAATAACCAGGAGAGATTTTCTATTTGATATTATTAGCATCAATAGTATGGTTTCTCAGAACACAGCAGCATTCCTGTTAAATTTAATCTGTCTTGTTATCACATAACTCAGTTGTACTTCATTCCTCAGCTCTGAGGAACAGCTTAGAACAAGGAACATTTTTAAAATTAAATGAGAGAAGCACCAGAATGCTAATACGGATTGAAACTTGTATCACTTACTTTAATGACTCCCTGCAACAAATTTACTGATTTGATAATTTACTCTATTTTTACATCAGATTTTTTTTGCTGAAAAAATCATTTTCGTAATTTTATTGTTAAAAGATTCCCACATTGCAAAAGAAAAATTGTGTAATGATATACAGCTCACACGATATGTGAAGCAGAAACACTGATCATAAAAAAATACGGAACAGGTGAATTTTGATAATGCTCGTGGGCAGAGTGCCTGCTTACAATTTTAAAGGGCAGACTAAAACCTTTATTTACTGTAGTCTTGCTCAACTGTTCATATCAGTCATACTTCTCACTCACTCCAGGCTAGGATATTGGCTTTACTAAAATCTTTTCTGTTGCAAAGGTGTATTATAATCACTCACTTTTGTGGCACAGGGGCTGATAGAATAGTAGGTTTCTTTTGTCCACTTGTTACAAAGGGAGTATCTGCTTTTTCACCCCTGTATCCAGTTAGACACAGCAAATTGACAAAGACAAATGTGCCCGCAGGTATATGGGGAAAAGATGATTTATTCTCTCTGTCTGTCTTGAAGACAGAACCTCATCCTTGGAGTTTTAGGATGAAGACACTTTATCAAGAATTACATGTACAAAGTGGCCTACCTCCTCACTGCTGTCAGTTTCTTGAAAGCTATCTTCAATTTGGGTTTCATTTTGTGCATGGTTACTGTCTTGCTTCAAATCTAAAGGGAAAACGCAACTTTCTGGTGACATATTTGGAGACCTTCCATGACGAGCTGACCGAGGTCTTGATGAAAATATGAAAATCTCTTTGTGAGTCATTTGGTCATCACCTGTTTCATTGCTTTGAGGTTCCGCAGTGACATTTTGTGGTGCAGTTAAATTACAGTGGGCTGAATCTTGTGCAGCTTGTATCTGTTCACTCTTACCCAAATGAAAAGTCTCACTGACCATTTCAGGAAACATCCATTCATCTGAAATTAGTAAAAAGTAATAAAACTGTTAGGCAATAAAATGTTTATATATCTAGAAAAACATTATTTCATTCCATTTGGTTACTGAATTTATGCAGGCTTTTTTTTTGGGGGGGGGGGGGGCTGGTATTTTCTATTAAAAAAACATAAATCACGCAAAAGCAAGCAGAAAATTCATAATATTTCCATATTCTTTTTAAATTTATTTTTATTGCTGAAATTCTGTACTTTCTTTTATGACCAGAATCTCTGGTTTAAATCTCAATTTCAAGCTACAGGACTGCTGAAAAATGCATGAAGATATCTGTTGCACCAGGTTTCCCTGCATACAGGCTGTACTAATCTGCCAATTTTAAAACAAACAATAAACTACAGAAATGGATTTAAAGATTGAGTGCACTACATAAACATGGAAAGACCATTTTTATACTCTCACTGTTAAGTTATATTTTACTAGTTGGAATTATGGTATAGGAAAAAATGACAGTTTGATGGATCAAAGCAAATCTCAAATAGCATCTGAGAAAAGGAGAATTGCTCAAGTATGCAATACTCCCTTATCTTCATTAAAGCTACTGTGCTGTGGATTATTCACTAGACTTTGGAAATTCTGTCTCCATAAAACAAAGTAATGATCAACTATATTAAAAAACCCTTCAATATAAAATAATAAAAATGTAATAATGAAGTAGCAATGCAATAATTAAATGCCACAGAAGACACTAAGTTTACAATGGCATTCAACTCTTCCTTCTCAGTTTTATATATAGAAATAATTATCATTTCAGGTGGATTCAGTGGCTGTAGTAGAAAGAAAAAGAATCTGAAGTCAACTCATCTAACCACAATGTCACCTCCTCCTCTTCCCATTCTAGAATGGCTTCTAATTTCCCTGTTGTCAATTAATTGGCTGAGGTCATTACAAGTAACATTTCGTAACGAATTCTGAAGCAAAACTGTGTTAAACCATGTAGCTTTCATGACTTTTCAGTCAGTTCTGAAAACATAAAAAAGGATATCTTAAATAACACTTTTTTCCCCACGTAATAAGATGAAAAGGAGATGATTAGAAGCCTAAATACTCTTGACTAACTCCTGGTTTTGCCACAGGCATCTTAAACTTCTATATGCGCTATATACTCTTTCTGCACCAGTGCAATGGAAACTACTTTAAAAGATTGAGTGTCTTATACAGCATTTAACCTTAATTTTTTCCTTTTTCAACCTAACCTTCTCTGTAAAGAATAAGATTAGTTTCCAGAGATGCTGAAGAAATATACTGGATACAGCAGTAAGTTAAAGGCAAACATAATTAGCTGGTGTATTACAGCAGTTACTCCTAAGGTAATATGCAGGGGGAGATAGGAAAGTCTGTAAGACTGAAAGACATTTTACACTGGCTATGGAGTTCAGCAACTTCTGTAACCTGTAGTCTGTGTAGCATTTTGTTAATAAGCTACAAGTGAAAGAGATGGGATGTTTTGGACCAAACCAAATCCTATTATCTCTCAGCCACCAACTACACTGGAATTTTTCTTTTACCTCAGCATTTCCATGTCAATTATAATGAGCAATTTGGAGTATCTTCTTAGCAAAATATGGAAATTACTGTGTAATCACAACATTGCAGCAAACAAGATAAATGCAAGAATGATCCCCTAAACATCTAATTAGTTCTTCTAGACAAATTTATGCTAGAGCTTCTAATTGCAACCTAACATTTTAATGAAGGTTTCAACATATCATAATTAAGATTGGCATACTATAAACAATGCTCACTCATTTTATTTCTTCCCTTGCTAAAAACAATTTGCCTTTGCAAAGGTACTGCACACCTGCTATAGAAGATATGTTGATGAGAGCTCTGTAATTGAAGACAGTTACATGAACAACAGTAACTCTTCTCTAAGGTAACAAGGAAAATCACCTATGAACTCCTTCCCACCCCAAGAAATTTAAAGTAGTATTTATTCTGTCGAGCTGCATTCTCTGCTTTACATATCAGAAAAAAACCCATGAATTTTCTTCAGGTTGCTTTTTCATTTCTGTGGTACAATTTCAGCTTCTCTTATTGAAGATAGCAGCAAAATCCACAGTGACTACAACAAGATTAACATTTTATCTAAACATCCCAAAGATTAAACAAAATGGCAACAATTCATCATGTGAAGGCAAATTCTTTTGGACAATTTTGAGCATATTTGAGCCATCTGCCTACTTGACAGCTATGTATTTTCATAGAAAATAACACAACCTTTTCAGAGACTAAGGCTATTTCTGCCACAATGTCACACTTTCTATACAAAGTTATACAAGCAGATTGACACTGCATAAAATATATACACAGCTTTTTGCTTGGCAAGTAAGAAAGGGAAAAAATAGATTTGTCTATTAATTAAAAAAAAATTCATCATGGAACTGTAATGTCCACCCTGCTTCCCCTGACAACTAATTTTACATGAGTATAGTAAATGAAGTCCTGAAGTCCTAAACTCTTACCTGAAAGAAGTGAAAGGTCTAGTACTTTCAATGTTTGGGATCTTCAGTGTTAAATTTAAAAGCGATTTGAAGAATAAATTATTTTTAGTTCCCTTTAATCATGAGAGCATGGGATTTTTCTTTTTTATTCATTCACTGCTCTGGTACTCTGCTTAATCCTGTGAATCTTTATCAATGCTCAAAAGCAATTCTGTTGCAGGGTGTTTGATTTCCATAATCCCTGCAGCACAGACATTCACATTTTATGTGAATTGCCTCAGAAGCCTTTGAAATTTACTACAGATAGACTCCTACCCCCCACAGAACCGAAATGTGAAATAACAGAAAATTAGCACCATACCATTGGTCATCTCCCATGTGGTTTTGGCAGCATTATTTAGACATAATCTTCTAGGACCGTTCTTGTCTATTGGTGCTTGTGAGATAGAAAGCCGAAGCTCTGCTGCTCCACTGTCAGAGGTTTTCTGGGTCTGATTTGAGGGGTCTGAAATATAACCCAGAATCTGATTGAATACCTGTTAACATTCATACAATACTCACCAGAGGCATGAAAAAGCACCACGTGGAACAATCTTCTGAGTGTTTGTATCAAACATCTTCCAAAGAGTAAACAAAACTTGTCAGGCATCAAGATAATGACAAACACAAGAAAATCTGAGCTTAATATTGACTATGGAGGAAGGGCAAAAATATAGAAATTGTAAGAACTGACAGTAAGAAGAAGAAAATGGTTTAAATGGGCTACCTTTTCAAGTGTCAAATCATTCACCAATGTTGATTTTAGAGAGAAAAAACACTGGAAGAAGAAATATACTGGAAAGAAAAATACTGGAGGGAATATAATATTAATCACATCAAGATATTTTAAAACTGAAGTAAAACAAAGTAACACAATTCTCAGATGAAGTTGAATGATAAAAAGTCTCCAAAACAACAAAGAACAACTAGGGCTCTTCGCCAAGTGCACTACACTAAAATTTTTATATGTGTGCTGATATCATGGAGGGAAGAAGTATATGTATACTCTGTGGCTCCTGGCTCAAACACAGCACATAATACCTGCAGAGAAAACTAGCTTTTGAACAAAATGAGATTTTTCCAATCTCCTACAGAGAAACATGTGACTATTAATACAAATATCTTCAGTAATTACCAATAATAAAATAGAAAAACACAGAATTGAATCTTACTTTCTAATGTCAGAAGGTATGCAAAAATTTGGCAGTTTGTTTTATTTTTTTTAAGATTCTCACCGTTTTCATGCACATCTTCGGTTTCATGAGCATTTCTTTCGCCTCCTTGACCTAGAGATTCAGTGCACGGTGAGAACGATCGTTCTTGCCTCTCAACATTTTGGAGAACTTCATTTCCCTTTTCTAAACTTCGAAGTTGGCAGGACTTATTAGCTTGTTTGCCCGTAGACTTGGTAACCTTGAAAGACATTATTTTCTTAATGAAATATAAAAATCTAACAGCTTTCAAAATAAAATACTCAAATATTAAATACAAATTCAGAATTGCATTTATTTTCCAAATAAATGTGCCCAACTACCCTCTCATCAGAAAACTTCATGGCAGACAGCTTTGTGTGTCTGTGTATCTCTCCAAATTTCAAAGGTTTTTTTTTTTTTTTTTTTGACTAAGTAAAGGGAAAGTGAGGCAAATAAACAAAGAAAAAAAACCATCAAGATTCACTATCTCAGTAAAAAGTTAGTAAGCCATCTGCCTATCTTAGGTCCCAGGAGGAGTCCTTTCTTCTTCACTTGATTTTTTCACTTGACTTCTTACAGATTATTTCACTTGTTCCTTCGGACAGCTCCCTTCTTCAGTCTTTCAAACTGGGGCTCATACCCCTCAGCCTTCTCTTTTGCAGGCTGAACCAACACAGCTCGCTCAGCTTCTCTTTATATGCCCCGTGCTTCTGCCTACACGTATTTTAGCTGGCTTCTACTGGATGATCTCTTGTTTTGTCACTCTCTCTTTTACTGGGGGTCTTATGCAGGCTCATACCAGTTTTGGGATAAACTCATTTGCACAAGTGCTGCTAATTTAATGATGGTTTAAGCCTTACCTCTCCAGATACTCTAGTACTGACTCTTTTGGTTGAAGATGGGGGAGGTCCAAGGATCTTTGATCCAAACGCAATGTGTGATACATCTTGAGTTTTACTGCTCCGTGTATTGCCTTGTTTTCTATTAATCAAGGGGCCTGAGAAAAATAGATACATACAAGCTTGTTTTATATGATTACTTTAGCTTGACCATAGTTTTAGAAACATATCACCATACTTAAACTTTTACAAATCAACAGAAATAGAAGAATTACACACACAATACATATGTAAAATATATCTTCTTTTACAGAATAATCATTATAAATATGTGGTAAGAGTTCACCATTTTAGTACTCAAAAACAAACAAAAAACAGAATGTAGATTTAAAAGCACGACTATTATATAGCTATGTTTCTAGTATTTCTAATCTGTTTGTTTTTAAAAAGTTATTTTAGTAACGGCTATTCATAAACAAATACATATTTCTTTCTTGTGTGTAACTGGTAAAGAGCATCACTGACAACCAGCCTGTAAATGGAAAAAAATTCCAAATTAAATTAGAAAATAACACAATAAAACTGAGACAAATCTTTCAAGGCATGATTTACAAGCTTATATAGGACCTGATGCAAGCATTACTTATGTGCATGTTGTTTTTTTAAGTTATTAGAGCTGCTTTGTTACTGTGGATAGGGTCCTAATACTGCAAACATACACTTTTCCCACTGAAATGTTCTACTCCATGAATTTTAACTAGTTAAAAAATATATATTTCTATAATGCTTTTAAAAATGCAGAAAAAAATGCAAGCAAGTCTGCAAGGTAATTAAAAGTTGAACAGTAAACACAATGCAGGGGAACAGTTTGAGAAAAATTTAAAGTGGATGGAGAAGAAATTGTTATATATGGAGATAATTTTATCACCAATGGATCAGATCTACATGTAATACCTGTTTTCTTCTTTCTGGATTCTCCAAGATTGTCAGTTAAAATTAGCAATGTTTCAGCTTTTTTTTTTTCCTACTCTAAGTGAACTAGCAAATTCCTAGCTCTCCCTTGAGATCTGATGTCTTCAGAGTCATACAGTAGAAGCACACAGTCTTTAGATTCTCTTCAACATAAATTGTTTAATCTTTGCTTCCAGTGTCATCAAGGAAATTAAAAAAAAAAAAGTTAAGCATCTGCCACCAAATATCAGAATTTACTAGTACACAAAACACAAAAGAAGCTCTTCTCTGTCATAAGCTTCTTTTTCTCATATTCCTGCTGTGACATTTGGTCGCTGCTAACAGCTGCCATTTCACAAAATTAGGCGACCCATCTTGGTTTAACATCAATTTCTTTAATTTGCTGACTACCTTGGGACACTGTTAGTTCCAATTATAAAAGCTGATTTGCATGAAAATCACTCTTTATAAACATATTAATTGACTGCAATTAATTACCTACATCAACACGTAACAGTCATCTGGCATAATGAAATATTAGATGTAATTAGAAGTAGATGACAGTAAAAATAATTTGGGGATTTGATTACCAAATAAACAAACAAAAAATGGATAAAAACAACATCTTCTAATTAAAATGTACTTAAACATACCATTGCTTTTATTTTCAAGGTCTGACTTCTGAACTTCGAAATGTATGTCCAGAAGAACTAACACTACGCTCAAGCACTAAAAACAGACTAAACATTAAGTTGAGGGCATTTGATTTTCACAGATATCAGAGATCTTACCACTACTAGTGCTCTCCCCTGCCATTTCAAAGCTAAACTTATCAGACTTTCTTATTTAAGCACTTTCATACTGAAATCTTTGTCTCTGCTTCTTCAGTTCAATCTGTTTATTCTCAGCCTCCAAAACATGGGTACATAAATACACTCACATATTAGATACAAATCTAAACAGCTATAAAATGATGAATTAGAATAGGTCAATCTTCTGTTGGTCAATAATGGCCAAACCCAAGCCATTTAGAAATAAAGAAATTTTGAGTAAGAATTTGTGAAATAATGTTGGCAAGCTTTCAAAATTCAATATCCCTTTTTTCTTTTCTTACATTATCTATAATTACGATGGATATTACTGCTACCCATATAAATACCAAAATGATTTTGCAATTGCAATAATATCTTTTTGAAGTCCCACTCCTGACAAATTTAAGATCTCTCTGTCATCAGTCCGCTCCTCACACTGTTTACTTCTATTTTCAGAACAGTTATAACTGCATTAAACAACACAGAACCTAGTACAAAACTTTGGAGACTCCTGATGTTAGCCTTCAGCTATAATGAAAATTTGACAGTTTGAACCTACTGTTTACTTTTGGTCTCTTAGTTTTTATCCAAGTCAATAGTTTGTCTCTTTGTACATGACACACTGGCTTCTTTAGTAAATCTCTACATAACTCTGTCAAAGTTTAAATTATGTTTTATTATCTTCTAGTTTACTGAGACATTCAAATTATTTTGTGCTATCAGTAATACAGGATTTTCCTCCTCAGAGCATTAAGCTGTGTATATTCTTAGTCATATTATTAAAACAATTTTGTTATTAAAGCCAAAAATATTCATATATACTTCCAAATGTAAGCTAAACAGTGACATTTGAATGGGCATTCAGAAGACAAATCCTCAAAGATACTGTTATTATAAATCCTACGTTTCAATCAGAATTGTTCAGGCTGCACACAGACCTCCAACTATGGAGCAGATGTGTTTATGTAAGCATGATATTAGGGTTGTGCAAAGGCCATGACATCTTGTTTTTATGTCTCTGTAACTCTTAATATACACTTTGTATAAAAATCTGTTATTTGTAGTATTGTTATATGTATGTATGACATTCACAAAACTTTAATGCAATGGAATACCTGTTTCTTGCATTGTTATGGGATGGCTCCTGCACTTTTTCTCTGGCTTCTGAATTTCTGTCAAGTTCAGCAACTGTGTAACTTGAGGCACATCTGTGCTTAACTGGCAGTTTCGAGGAATACCATCTGTGGGCTTATCAGCTGCAGGTGGAACAACATTCCCATCTACAACCAAAAACACAGGCTTTATTCTTTGAAAGCTGACACCTACAAGAATTTTGTTGTTAGCCTACACATACCACAGTTCATATGATTATATAAAAAATTACAGAGATTTTAAAAGTTTGCTATAATTGTTCATTTAAAACGACGTTAATTTTAGAATAATATTCCTGATTTTTTTTGGCCCAAAAACATACATATTACAAAAAAAGTAGCCATAACTGTAAAAAAGAATTTGAATTGGCAAGTAAGAAAACTAAGTTAAATTTAAAAGTTAATTGTTAATTTTTACTAAAATTCAGCTTTAGTTCTAATACTGATACCTTGATTTTTCAAGTACACTCATAATCTGAAAATGACACTGACATCAGTGGGACAGAAGTAGCAAATAGAGAAATCCCATCGATACAAATAATGAATTTGCTAAGCTTTAGTTCCAAACTTTTGGATGCTATTATACTTCTTTTGAAAACTGAGAAGATGTCAGCCTCTCTCTTCCTGAGACAGCATGCACCACTATAAGGTGATCCAATTATCTCTGCTTTCCCTGTGAAAATCAATATGTGAAGCAAGGTTTCTAGCATCAGAACCATTCAGGAAATTCTGAAGTGACTTCTTCCCAATTTATATAAAGTTAAAGGAGATGAATATTCTGCTCCGAGTAACAGGGAAAAGTAACCTCAAAACCAAACATGAATAATGAATGCAGAATTGTTAACTTCATAGCCAATGCTCCACACCATGTTTCAACACTGAATATATTTTTGTTAACTAGTTTATTAACATAAATACTAAGTACTACTATTTTTACTATGCCCACACAGCATTTCACACCGTGAGACAATGTTTAGCGATAAAACAAGTGTGTACTTAACTTCTGGATTATTATGGAAACCAAACTACATGTATGTCAGTCTTGCAGGTCTTAATAATGCAGGGCAGAGGTGAATTCTTCTCTCCTATTCCATCTCAAATGTCTCACACACAAAATGCCTCCTTGAGTAAGTGATTCCTACTTTCCACTTGGTATCATTTATAAGAATAAAAAAATGGTGCATATAAGCTACTATGTATGAATCATAGCCACGATATGCCTTGAAACCACAGTCCCCACTACTGTGGAGATCTGGTCCCACTCATCTGTGGGGAAATCAGTTTCAACAAGTTGTGATTGCTAACTGAAAATTAATTAATAAAAATAATCAAAAAACACTGTTTATCTGTAATTGGGAATGCACTGTCAGTCTGTTTTAATGCCTCCAAATCAGGAGCTGTAACCTAATTGTAAGACTTGCCTATAGAAGGAAATTCATACAGAAAACCTTAGTGCCCACTAGCTGTGTAATAATCACAAATTGAAGCCAACAATTAGAAGTACAATGCTTTTCCACACACAATTTATTAGAACTCATTACATTAACTACATTTCACTCTGAATTTTAGAAATCATTAGACCATTTATGCCCATCTCAAAACTATATGGAACGAATGAGGGAAAACAGGGCACTGACAGAATTTAATTAAAGTCAATGAGACCTTTAACTGCAGTTTCTGCTGAGGATTTAGAGTTTAATTAATATTTCATTTAATTTCATCAACAAAAAAAAGGGTGGAGTAACCACAATGATCAAATACTTTCCCTTATTGGCATAGTCTTTTCACATGGAAGGAACATTTTATTACCACTTAAAATCCTTCTATATCCAAAATATTGTCATCATTGGCTACTTCATTATCTTGTATATATCTGCAAATACTCAGCCTGGAATAGATTTGAGTTTTTGTTTAAGCAAGCCACAATTTTCATAGCTGATGCTGAAAACTATTGCTAGTTAGAGTAGCTGTGCTTTTTCAATTCCTTCTTGGTTATCACAAACAAGAGAAAGGAATGAAGCTCCCTGCTTTGGAAAATGATGATTCAGGAGTATGACGGTAGTTCGGAGATTGGTACTTATTGATCAATATCCCGCTTTATTACAAATTCAAATCTCTCATTTTTCAGTTCTCTACCACTATTACATTCCCTGTGAAGATATTCTCCTTAAGGTGTATGAAAGAAATGGACTGAGGGTCACAGAAAGGTATTTATGCCAATTTCGGAGGTCTGAGCTCTGGCTCAGTTTTGTCTTGGGTTTTTTAAAGAAAAGAAATTCATCAGCTGCTAAGCTCCAAGTCAGAGAAAATTAGGGAGTCTGATGCTGCTGAATTTAACACTTCTTTTCAGACATCCTCTTTCTTTGCAGCCAACAGCAGCTTCTGTTAGCATTAAAAAAAGCCTTTAAAACAGGCTCTACTTGACCAATTTTGCCAGAATTTCTTCAATAAAACACTTTTAACGAAGTCAAGGCTCGAAAGATCAGCTATATATATTTAACTGATTACTTAAGTCCAAGACTAGTAGATTTAATTTGCTATGCTGTCACTTTAGTTTTCATTAAATCAAATAATCTTTCAAATTGCAAAACCAGTGATGAAGCTCTTGATTTTATAATATGAACCATCATAGTCTACAGAGTAATCATAACAAACCACCTTCCTCAGCTGTATCTTGAGGCTTGTTTTTTAAAGTGAAGATCTTTCTCAGTTTACAGTTTGCTGAAATAATAATTCCATCCAAAGACTGGAAGACAGCTCCTCTGAATATTTCACTGGTAAACGCTACCAAGTCAATACACACATTGCACCACTAGAAAAGAGAAATAAATAAATAATAATTCCAACCACTAATCATTGCAGAAGAGTATTAATACGTAATTCCCTATAAAAGACGCTCATGTGCAGTATTAGACTCTCACAGGGTATGATTTATAATGCACAACATTTTTGCTATTAAAAAAAATATTGCTGTATTTGCACTTACAACAATTATTTATACAAACAAATCAATAGTGGTGCCTATGATCAAGAGGGCCAGCCCAAGACAGCTTTGATACCCAGCATATCTGCTATACTCTGCAGCTATTTCTAAGTAAGCAACTTGAAAGAAAATACATCCGCAGAAAGTTTTCTGAGAAAAAGTTTTATTCTTCATTACCATTTCATTACAACATTCAATAATATAATTTCAATAATACGAAATGTTACTTCATTATTAAGAGTTACTGCAGCTTAAATGCTCCAGACTCTATACAGAAAGCTTTTGGGTAACTTTTTCTGCTTTTGCATTTCATGAAAAATGACCCCTCCGGAGTCCGTGTCCCTTCCACATTCCAAACTATAGTCCAAGTAAAGGCACTGTTCTCTAAATGCCAAAAAGCAAATATTTGTTATGAAACTACTTAGCTGCAATAACCATGACCTGCGTATTCATTACTATTCCAAGCTTCCTAGTCTGAATTTTTAGTAGGAAAGAAATAATTATTATGAAGACACTGTGCAATGGAATGGAAAACACAATTTTTAATTACTACTGATATTTCTAAGTCTACTGCTGAGGCTGAAAAATAGTGCAATTTGTAAAACATAATACTGGGGAAGCTAGCATATGAAAATGTAAGCTCTGTTCCATTGATGAAGCACACACCAAATTACTTCCCTATTCGCAACCAATCTTACTGATAACAATGCTCAGTGTATGCATAAAATAATTTAAACTATCATAGCCATGTAAAAGAGCTCTCTAATCAGAGAAAGTAACATATTCCCTAAATAAAAGCTGCAATAAAAAGAGATCACTATTTGAAAGAAAATAGATAGCTATAGCTTCTAATATGCTAAAAAATGCAGACATATTCTTAAAGAATAGGTCAGAGATTAGAGTTATTAAAATATTTCATCATTAAGACAGATTAGCCCATATAGACAGATCTCATGAATGATTTATTATCTAAATTAAAATACATAACTGCAGTTCATATGCTGATTGAATTTAGTGTATAACAACACACAGTCTAAACCTGAAACATCTGCACTAGCCTGACACCAAGACTAGTTAACTGCAATCGTTAAACATAATTTTATTTCAGTGGATCTTGAATGAATGGTAACTTCAGGAGCATGGCCTGATGCATTTTAATTAAAAAAAAGTTATACTCAAATCTTCTCATAAAGCAGAAACTCCTGAAATCTAAAATTATCTTAATTGTCTTCACTTAAATTATCTTAAAATTAGTAATTACAACTTGAGAGGTTTGTATAAAATATTCTCTCATGGATAATCTAAGAAAAGGAAATGAACTCTCAATGTTAGAAGAAGGGTGGGAAAGTACACGTGGTTAAGTGGGTGTGATACAGGGGATTCACACAGATTTCTTGAATCAACAGGAATGGAATTCTAAAACAAACACATTAACTCAAATAGGTCTGTAAATTCATAAAAATCCCTCCAATAAAAAAAATAATATTTTAAAAAAAAAGAAAACTCCACCAGAGAGTAAGGAATGTTCCCAAGGAACCTACTATTTTGCGCTTGATCATAAAAAGGGGAATTTTTGCATGCAGAGGGGTTACAGACAACTCCTTGTGGACTGTTGATAAATACAATCTTCTTTTAATATTTCCTAAATCAGTTATCCTGTAAAAGAAAAAGCAAGAAAGAAGAATGGATCTTTGTCAATTCACTAACTCAGTATCTTTGGGCAATCATAAAAAAAATGCTATTCATATGCAGAACACTTACGGCAGTGATAACAAATATGGAATTTACGAATTACTCCTTTTACGAGATGAGTAATGAGATTTCCTTCTCAAATTTAAACTTGGTGGCTATATTCCTGTGTATATAAAATCACTTTACATGCTAATTTTATTTCAGTCTACACTCTTCACTTGATTTCCATAGCCTTTCAGACTGTGAAAGAACGCAATCTGTATGAACTGAGAACACACTAACCTTTAATAACCATTCTTGTTTCTGCCCCTTAAGCTTGCATTACCTTGGGACACACTGTCACCTGCTAACTAGAAAAAACATTATCTGCTTTCTTTTCCTAAAAACGTATCTGTCACTTTGTATAGACTCTTTGTCGCCTTGAAGACAGACACAAAACACGGCCTGTCTGTTTCACTTCCCGAGCACATCTCTTCCAGCAAGAATTATAATACACAAATTTATTGCTCACTGCTCGGGTCATCTCTCGGTGACATCAAGGACACCGAATTTGAATGCCTCTAATAGATTTAGATCACGGTCACACATCAGGATTTTTTAAACCGATAAAGAGGCTCATTTTAATGTTCTGTCCCCATTTTTATGTCTTGGGGGCAGCATAATTTTGGTACCTCCCACCACTCTCACCTTGTTATACTATAGAATAGACATTACTTTAAAGACTGCATTTTGTAGAGTGGAAATCATGATTAATTTACCTATTATTTTTGAACAAGCTGAGTTCTAACAGATGGGTTTGTCTCTATAATTAGAACCCCCTCTGAGAAGATGACAGATAACTACCATAAACAACTTTCTGGCACATTTATTTAAAAAAAATTATATCTTTAAGATTTGAATTCTGGCTTTTGCTTTAGAATTGTGGGTCCTGTAAACTTCTTTTTCTTTAAATGAAAATGCTTTCTTCTTTCTTATTACTAAAAACTACCCGTAGCAACAGATCCAGTGTAAAGACATCAGCCCAAATTTGCTGATAAAAATCCTGAAATGGTCAGCTTAGCAGGGCATTAACTCTGGAACGTCATCTTTTTTGAGATACTTTAAGATTTCAATCAAGATCAGGATTCAATACAAAATATACTGCAAATATGCAATTATAAAAGGGTTCTGCTAGATCCACTGGCAAAACCCAGGTGAGCCTTCTTGCTCCCTGGTTAATAGCGCCATGCAAAGTAGTTTCTCTTTTTTACCTCTCACAACCTCCTGCTTTTGCCTGTCAATATTTAGAGGTGCTAAGAATTTGAGGCACCAAAGAACTTCAAGGTGAATGCTTCACACTCTCCCTATAGCTCCCGTGTACAGCTAAGGAACTGAGCGGAGGAAACAGTAACAGTAACCTGAGTGCTGAGACACAAATTCTGCTCCTGCTGAAACCCAAACTGCATAATTCTCAGCAGAGAATGCTGCTTTAAATGATGCTATGACAAAACAGAGGGGAGTTGAACATAAGCCGTGCACACCTCCGAACAAACAGCATTAAAACCTTAATTTTACTTCATAATATTAGCCCAAGAAATATGTTTAAACCTCATAATTTGTTTTTATTTGAATAGTTTTCTCTCTCTTCTGGCAATAAAAAGGCCATTAGTGTATGTGCAGCTCAGTTACTTTCTGAAGTGCAACAGAAAAACAGTCATTTAGAAAAAAGGTGCACTTTCATATCACACTGAAATGCAAGTCTAAAAATATCTTTTCCTTTTTTTTTTTTTTGCAATGGCATATATACACTATATAGAAAAAGCAAACCTTCGAGGAAAAGTTGTAGTCACACCTAAAGGAGTTTAAAATTCATTTCAAGAGATATATTTATGATATTATATATATTCTACAGCAGAAATTAGGTGAAACATTCAAATAAGAAGGGGCAAATTTAGAGAAAGAACGTGCCCTTAAAGTTCGGCAAAATTATTTATTTGCTGTGAAAAGAAAGAACTATTCAGGAGCTCATGTAATTTTCAGACTTTTCAACTACACTGCTGCTTGGAAAATAAAACCAAACACAAGTGTGACAAAGCCTGCATCCGAAGTAACTCAGATGACAAGACACAGCACTTTTTCACTACAATGCCTGAGCACTTGTGGAACCCAACTTTATGTTATCAAAAAGCATGACCTATAAAAGCAAGAAACATCTGTACTACCATCCTTGATTTTCAAAGATGTATTAAATATCTATATACCCCTTAACGTATTTTTATTATGTCTCTTCTCCAGTATTCATATCTAAGGGTCAAACATGTGATAGAAAAGTAATGAGACCATGTTGAGAAAAATGAGGTAGTCAACAAGAAAAATCAACCTCATTTATAATAATACTCCTGTGATCAGCAGGTGCATAACTCTCGCAGATATGGTCATTAACTGCATTCATTTTGCGCTTAACATCTACATTTGCAAACCATTTGAAAGTAAAATTACTTTTCAATTCAATTTTCAAGTTTATTTTGTATCTTCAACTTTGATTGACTATTCTCCTCACAATAGCAACTACAGTGAGATTGTGAGTAAATGGTAGCAACTACCAAGAGCGTAGATAAACCCATCTCCTCAGATTACCTATTCACTTTGCTTCTGTATATAATTTATAAACATTTGTTAATGTTCAATTCAAGGCTTAAAATGATCTTAGAAAAAAAATGATGTTGGACTGTTGAAAGGATGCTTCATTTATCAGGCTCACTTGTTCTTAAAATAAAGGAGTTTTTTCTCCTTATAAATGACCCAACCTGGAAGTTTACCAAACATGAAGGCAGGTATTTCATTAGTGTTGCTATGCAAAAAGCAATTCCCATACAATGTATTATTCATGTAAATCTCTACGTTTACTGCTCAAAATCCAGTTAGAATCCTCTGGTAATATTAGTTTGTTAGTATACAAGCACTTCGCAATCACAGGACCATTTTCTCCATAAAAGCTTCATAAATGTTAAATAGTATTAAAATCATCCCCAATTTGTACCTAAAAAAATAAAGGAATAGTAATAGTTAGATGATTTACCAAGGTCACAGAGTCCTAAATTTCTTCATTCAGGAACAACCTGTATTTCATTCATGTTTCATTTTTTTGCATACTTTTAAGTTAGTCTCCTAAGAGGAACTATGCCATTAAATTAAATGTCTGACCACCCGAAATCCAGCGCACTGTGTTCTGACCCTAGTTATGTCAATCAAAAAAAAAAAACTATAAAATATAAGATTGAGAGAGTTGATGGGTTGCAAAGACAGAGTATTAGTTGTAAAGAACTAGCTTTATTTTCATAGATTGGAACTTTCTTTGTTAACCTCAGTCTTTTCTGCAGAGAATCAAGAATAAAAATCTCCCTTAACTGTAGCCATAGAAAGGTAGAAATATAGGTGGCAGGTACGTAGAGAATCAAAAAACTTTGTTGCTGGAATAAAACAAACAACCCCAAACCTTTGAAACATGAGCAGTGATAAAGAATTGCCAATTCTTTAGTTCAATCTACCTGCTACTGACATATTTGCAACCAATTCTCCAGCCGACTGATCAGAAATAACCTGTAGCAAGAGTTCCATTACTTTCAGAACTTCACACACTTAAAAAAATCATTCTGGACATGTTCATTAATATCTTTTGCATATGTCCTGGAAACATGTATCATTCTTTTACCATCCTTTGTTTTTACAATCAGGCCATCTATGCGGCTTATTCCCACCAAGTACTGAGCAAATCCTTTTGTATAGCACAGTGCATAGCTTCTCTGAAGCATGAACGCAACAAATCATTTAGGAAATTGTAATTCTAGAAAACCTTTTTTTTAATCTATTTTGTATAGACAAAATACTTTAATGAGTATTAATGTGTGGAAAGTTTAGTGCATACATCCTTTCCAGAAATGAAACAAATTATGCTTATAATGCAATTATTTATGCCTCTAACTCATTTTGTAAGTCCTTTCCCTAGCTTATTGGCTGTTATCCTTTCCACTTCATTTTCCTTTCCGAGAATTTATCTAGTAAGACGACACAATTTGTCCTTTCAAGTTTAGAAAGGCAAAGAAAGGTCAGGTTTATTCCTCCTGTATATGAAAGTTCTCTTGCATGCATACATACATATTTCTCCCATGTAAACCATTTGTTCTAATTACTGAGGTCCACGAATTGCTACTAAATTTGCCCTTTGAAAAGACAAAACTTACATAGAATCTCAGAATTTTCCCGTTTTTGGTATCCTAACCAACAAATCCTACCAAATAACCAAACATAATTCAGTCATTTCTCCATATGACTTGCACTTAAACTGATCCACTAACAAAAGATATGTAATTAACACTTCTCCTAGAAATTCCGGACAGCAATTTGGTTATATCGGGGTATCCAACACCATCACATTTACTTTGTTCATTTAATAGGATATCGTAAGTTTAAAATGGAGTCATTACCTAGCAAGTTAAAACTTACCAAAAAACAAAGCAAGAAAAAGAGATCTGAGATATATTTAATCAGAGATAGAATGATACAAATTAATATAATTACTATTACTTTTCAAACTTTGGGAGAAACTTTGCAAAACACAGAGATAATGCTCCTGATCTTAAATCAAGGTGAATTTATTTTTGAAATTTTCTTTATAGGCAGAATGTAAATCTTGATATCGTAAGCTCTAGAAGAAAAGCTCACAGACTGTTCCCAGGGGACACTCTCCACGTATTCTACCAAGGACAGAGTGTCATGTAAATCCCTAGGGAAGAAGATTCAATAAAGTGTTTTTTTTTTTTCCCCTTACACACAGCCAAATAGCACAACCTGAAACAGAGTTTCTAATTCTTTTCAGATCGCTGTAATTTTGTTTTGAGGCTACAGTACAATTTTAAACATCTATTTTCTCACCTCAAAAAGTCCGCTGTAAAACATTCAGGAACATGGTTTATTAATTTCACATGATACCTAACATCTGAAAAAAGTGTACCACAAATAAAGTATGACAAACGACTGGCTATACAGTATTTTAACAAGAATGAATGTTCGTGTTTTTGATAAATTGCCAATTGCAGAAGTGCTAGCACCTGCATATGCCTATAGTCTGGAAGAGAAACCAAGAATGCCAACACAAGCCAGATGGTGTTTTCATTTATGAACAAATATTTTCCAATCATTGACTTACTTTTTCTTTTTCAGAAAGGGAGCAAGATCCATAAAAGTGACGATTTAACAATTGACTACTGAACTTACAACAGATGGCTATATCCTGTATTACTAAGAGTTTTACTACTATTTGCTCAAAAAAGCTGCGCATATTACACACCCTCCATTTTAGTTCTAATTTTATTATGCTTCAGTGAATACTTTCATCAACAACCTACTTTATGTACTTGTTGGGCATATCAATAATTGTTAACGTGGTGATACTTAATATCATCTGATCACGCCACCTAACAAAATACTAAGATCCTTAAATGTTTTCAAGAGAAAAAAAACTAAGAAAGCTAATTCAAATGGTGGTTATTTGCACCGTCAGTATTTATGGCAGCAATCTTGCATGACTTGTTGTCAGGAGCAAGTTGGAAGGTTTAGCTCAGCCGATGCCAGCATCATGGCCTTGAAAGAAGGACTATAGTTTGTAGTTGGCTGATCAGATTGATCACTGAACAGGCTGCAAAAGACAGAATGAGCCTCAAACTAAATTCATAATATTTCCATTTATGTACAGAATAGGGAAAAGTGTGCCATAAATCATTATATGCAGCTATTATAAAAACTGCCAGAGTGCTTTTTTTTTGTTTGTTTTTTTAAATATTTGCAGGTATGGTGGCTTAGAATGATCTTAATATTCACTTGAAGGTACTGAAAGATTCAACTAATAAAATATTACTCAAGAAACCATCTTGGAACATAAAACTCCAGGGAGCATCAGTACAATCGATATTCTGTTCACCACCAAGTAAGAAGTTCTTAAAAAATAAAAATACATATATTATGCATATAAAGAACCGAATAGCAGTCACTACTAACATGTCAAAGCAATGTGAATCAAAACAAACTTGCCTTCAATATTTACTAGGTCATCAGGAGCCTCAAAGGATAGAATATACATCTATTTTGCAAGTCCTGAAGGAAATTACAGCTATATCAATTAGAGTTGATTTCTAATACAAAATTTGCTACTGAAAGCAAGTGATGAAAAGGAAAAAGAAAAGAAGATAAAAAGTGGAGAAGATCTTCTTGGTAAGAGCTACAGCTGGACGGCAGTAAGTATTCAAAATAACCAAAGCTAATACAAATCTGCAGACAATCTGAAGATAAATTCTACACTCAATTAATGAGAAGTGTCCAGTTTTACTGTACCTTTCTTTCTTTAAAGTATATAGAGAGTTGCACCAAATATATGACCCAATATATTCCAGCGTTTTACCTTTAGATTTTCTTTTCTTTTAAAAGGATTAAAACATATTTCTTTATTACCTCAAGCCAAAGGACCATGAAATATCCATTTATGCATTTCTTATTAGTTTTCAGGACACAATCATGAGTCAATACTTCCAAATACTTCTGTTTGCTAAATTCATATCCCTTTTCTTCTAGATTTCTCACCATCTTCATTCATGATTTTTAGAATTTGTTTTGTCTTCAGAGGAATGTCAGTATCCAAAAACATCCAAGAAATAATGATCTCATTAGCTTAATTACCTCATATTGACTTGATAAGTCACTAGGCTTTAATGCAAAATCTGCCACTATAATTAATGGCTGTAATCAGGCATCCACTTTACGTTAGGCATGCAAGGAAATTTTAGGCATCTTACAGTAACTCAGCGGAGAAGTCTTGTCCCAATGGCACAAAAACCTGAAGTGTCAGAAACTGCTGGATCAGTCCAACTGGAAACAGAAAAAAAAAACTTAAACATGTGCTGTGTGTGTGTGCGCGCAGATGCACACTTCACCATCAAGAACATTAATGATGCACAACTATAATGCTGCAACATTATATATCCTATATCCTAAGGTTCACAAAACAGACAAAAATTTTAAAGAATATCAAATCAAACTGCAACAACAATGTTGTTATGGAACTCCTGTCTCAGGCCAAGGTGAAAATCTCATGAACATATATGGAATCTATTCCTTTACATGCAATTCTTCAGTGTTTCAAGAGCATGTAAACAATAATTAAAAATCCTGTTGATAGAAATACTATTCAGATCATACCAACAGTGGCAATAGAAGCTTCTGATCAACAGGAATGTAGCTTAACTGAGGGAACAACATGGAAAATCTTTTAGCTTCCATAAAGAAAAAAAATGATGCAAGACTGTCTGAATTGATTTTTTTTTTTTTTTCTCCTCTCTCTCAGTGATTGGTTCAGGGAGGATATGAGCTGCTCTTTAGTGACTAAACAGGACTAGAGCAACATTACTTCCTCTTCTAAAGGATGCCAATTCCTTCTTTTCCTGTTCCTTCTTTTGTGGCTGGAATGATATTAACTAAATTTTGAATTATATTTGTATACATGCTGACTTTCATTTTGGAAGAATATTCAAAGACTGCAGTACATCTGGCAGATTGCATATGTGTCATAACTAAAATATTTGAGGCATATACACCTGAAGAGACAAAGAGACAGTAAATTATAATGGACAGAAGTATGACTACAGTATTGCACCACCAGCTAGATTTAATTTAAAACCAATCTATTCCTAGCAGTAATAATCGACACACTAGTTCTCAATTCTTTTTAAGATTGTAATAGTTTATTTTAATATTGACAATAAAAAAATTAAAGTTAGATTTCCCAGGAAGATACATTAGTCTAATACACACAATACCAAAGAGAATACTAAATATCTTTCACAAAAATCAAATAAATCTTTAAGACTTTAGTGCATGACCAAACTTTTCACTCTCATTTATTATTTTTGTGCATGCTTGCAAATTTAAATTAATTTGTAATTACAAGACCCTGTAATGTCTTGTACTATGTAAGGAGATTCCAGTTTCAGTCAATTAAAATCAGCATCTCCTTTCTCTCTCCCCACAAAGCAGGCAGTTAAATCACAACCAGCCTGTTTTATTACAAGTACAACCTCTTCAGGAGAATTTAAGTAGCAAGTTGTGATTGTAGTTGTATGCCCTGCAGATGGTTCTGACATCAGCTCTCCCTCCCCTTAAAAATTTAAGGTCAATAGCAATAGGAACCACCTCCCCAAGAATATAATGGAAGGCCTTCCATCTCCAGACTTGTCCGTAGCAAATGTATGGACTGGAGTTTGCTTACAAGAGCTTATGACCGCAGTAATACAATCATTTCAATTATTAAAATAAGTATAAATGAAATCATGATATCCCACTAACACGTTGGACTCAAAAGGACCATTGAAGATTGACTTTAATTAGTGCTGAATGGGGTTAGAAATTATCTGCCTGTGGTCAGTCTGTAGCAGGATCTGGTAGAGAAGTGAACTGAACACCCCAAAATTAGGACAATATATACAAACCAGACAAGTATCTTCCCTAAAGCACTTACTTTAATACAGCACCTTTACCTATTTACCTCTATACCTTTACCTATTTCTAGCAACTTATGCACAAAGAAGTTAACCAAAAAAAAGTATTTCGCTACCTGTGAATTAAGCCCAAAGTAAGGAAGCATTAGATCAGTTTTACAGTCAGAATATCACAGATCTATTTCTGACACTTACGAGTTTGTCTAGCTTCTTTTGGTAGCTGCATTTTGTTAATTTGACTGCTTCCTTCAAGTACAAAAACGAAGCCTTTTACCTCCTTATCGTACTCCTGTAAAAGGAACAACAAACATAAACATCCTGACAATTCCTCTCCTCACAGTCACACCACCAACATCCAAAGTTACTTCTTTTTAAACACAGCAATAAAATTTGGCATATGGCAGCCTGCATTAAAATGTGATAGCAGTTTAGAGGTGACAGTAATAATATGATCTGTAAAAACTTGTCCTTTACTCACGTGTTTTATGAGCAAACAATGATGATAAACTTAAGTCATGATCTTAAGTCATTAAACTTAAGTCACGTGGGCCTAACACAATTCATTACTTACTAGGACAGAAAAATTCTTTAAGCTTTGATTCTCCCTAAATAATTAAGTTATAAAATTACACTGCAACCATTCTAGTTGGCAAGAAGGTAAAAAGTACTAATTTAAGTGGTCATTTAGTCTGTCATTATAACAGAACTGCAAACAACAGCTCCAGAGTCAGATCAAAAACCTCATTACCTTCTGATTTTAAGCTTCGTTCACCATTTTCTGTTTCACACTCTGAATTTTAGAAATTTTCTATAAGACTTACTTTCCATATAGCTGATGGATTGCCAGAAATCTTCCACTTTGCACCAGGGTTCTTGCCTTGAGCACTGAATATTTCAACAAATGCACCACCCTGGAATAAAACAGCTTACTGATGCATCACCCAGCCAGGTTTTCAGCACAGCATCAACACTGAGCAAGTGGAGAATATTAGAACAATCCCTTCTCGCATGAGCTTGTGCTAATCAGAAGCAGTACTACTGATCAGTAGCATATAATGCTGAGAATTGCTAAATAACAGTATTAATAGCATTAAAAATACAAACATGCACACACACGTGACCAATATGGCAAAAGAGAAAAAGAGAGAAGTGAAGCATAAAGAATGGCAAAAAAAAAAAAAAAAAAAAAAAAAAGGAAGAGTGGTAGTAAGGTATGCAAATATGCAAATGAAATTACTGGCGCTGTCCATAGGTACCTGCTGAGCAACCCTGTGCTGCACTGGGAGAATAAGCCAAAGCTCCTGTTCAGAATATACATTTAAAGTCAGCACAACTTCTCTACCTGGGCTGGAAGTGAGTAGGGTGCCTTCACTGGCCCATAAGGAAGCTGACAGGCAGAAATACCTCATTTGCATCACCTTGTCAGGGTCTCTATGTTCGTTCATATAAAAATATTGAATAATTAAACATTCCAAAAACTTTCCTGCATTGGCACTATTTTCCCCCCCAGAATATTCCACATGGAGTTCTTTCAAAGGTGAAATCAAAAAAGTTTAACAAAAGGCCACATGTTTTACCTGATATTGATTTTTGAACATTTTTCCAGCTTTCTCATGGAAAAATAGTTTCAGCTTCTCAGATTGTAATGACACAAACTAAGCTGTAAAATAAACAAAAAGAACTTTATATAAGACTTGACAAGGAAGGCCTTGACAACCTTGTAGTAAATCTCTGACTTCCCCCACCCCCCCCTTTTCTTTTTTTAAGACAAAAATACTATTATGGAACACACTTAATGCGAATAGAATGTATGCCTACTGTATCAGAGGGCTACCACAAAGGAATTAAGTTCAAAAATGAATAAATATTGATGCTTTCACAGAAAAAAAAATAAAGATTTTTCCTTCTTCATCAAGGACTCACGGCTGCCCTTTCTTTTAAAATAAAAACTGTAATTTTATCATCAGCCCTTATTTCTAACAATAAGGGTTTCCTCATGTCTCAATTGCTTGAAATCCTACTTTTTTCTTTTTCATTGTTTACTGCTATCAAATGCCCACTGGAAAGCATTAGAACTTCATTAAAGAGCAGCCTAACGCTTAATATATATATAAAAAAAAAAAAAAAACACACATGGAAGACTTGCAATAGAAACCACTACATCTAGAGATAACTGGCAGAGACTTCTTAGACAAATTATCTTCTTGCAGATTCAGTAATGTCCTTTGAGGATGATTAGCCTAAGACTGAAACCAAATACTTATTCTGAGAATTATTGAAGTCAAGATGAATTAAGGAATGCCTGTGGTTTGAGAATTACAAGAGTAACAGGGACTGATACTGCAACTTTCTCACTTCTTCCTTTGATCATGATGAGTGTTGCTGTCTTGCCTGAATTTAGCACAAATTGAAGGGACCATGGAAGGTGGCTGCCAATCTCTAAAGACATGTACAATCCAGACACAAGAGACAACACGCACCTTCCCTGGAGGAACCCAGGGAGCGTGTCAACCTACGGAGAACATCCTTTCACAGGACTGTGCCTATAACTTACTATATAAATCATTACTACATTTCCATTTCAGGTACAGAATACTGAAAGAATCAAGCTGTTTTTCTGTTTTTGTTGTTGCTGTTTTCATAGAGGACACCAGCAGAACTTAAGTGTAGCTTCTCCTGAAGAACAGCCTAGCTGTTTTCCTGATGTCTCAGGACAGGATAAAAAGGGTAAGAATACATACGCAGTGATAACCTTTAGGAACTATGCAACAGTAACAACAAACGGTGGGATGATGAACACTTATTGAAGGACCAGATATCTCACACCATTGCTAGAACTTTTTTACTTTCACATCATCAGTTACAAAAAAAATCTCCATTTACAATGCTATCTTCTCTTACCTAGTATTTTCCCCTCAAACTAGAGTATTTTACCCTGGGATATGGTTTATTTCAATGATTCCTTGTGTGCATATATACCCCAAATTCTTAAAATGTCCAAATTCTAACAGCTGGCCATTTTAAGTTAGAAGTATATTTCACGTATACTGAACATAAGCAGATCTTTAGGCTTTTTTTAGTTACTTATTTAACACTGAGCCCCCAGAAAGGGAGGGCTGAACAGGCTCACAGGGTCCTGAGAGTCTGAGCAAAGTCTGCTCGGGTAAACAGCCCCCTTGACCTAAAAGGAACTATTTACACAACTGAAAAACAGTACTTCAGTGTATTTTCCCAACCAACTCCCCAGTGTTAAAGAGTATTTGTTCAAGATACCCTATTCTAGAGACGGAAGTGGGAAGCAAAATAAAATGAATCTGCACCAACTATTAATTTGTGTTGAAAAATGACATAAACACACTATTTTTGGCAGGGAACATAGGCTTAGACCCAAGACTGTTAATACATATAACTCACCATCATGGGCCCAAAGCCAGTGCTGATTTATGGCAGGCTGGGACACACCAGAGAAAGCAGTTCATCACCGATGAAGGGTTTTAGTATCTTCTAGACAAATGAATTCCACACATTGAATATTTAAAGCTGGGTTTATAACACTACTATATATTTTCTCAAAACACAAGTTAACATAATAAATGGGCAAAAAGATCATTAATAAACTCTACCGGGACGGCCAGCGTTGCTACGCCACAGGCGGCAACTCACGGAGCGGGGAGAAAACAAGCGATTAAAGCGAGCGTTTGGCCCCGAGGAAGACGGAGCCCTCCTGGAGGGGAGCCCGGCGAGCCGCGCTGAGGCGGGCGGGACGCCGCCCTCGGCGCCTCTCCCCGCGCCACGTCGCCCTCCGCTCCCGGCTCTGCAAACCGGGGCTGCCCGGCCGCTCCTGACCCGCGCTCCGCCCGTCCCCGCCGCGGCTCGGCGGCCGCGCTCCGCCCAGGAAGCCGCCTCCATGTCCCCCTCTAGCGGTAACGGCCGAAAACGAGACCTCACCTACAGAGAGGGTGGGCTCAGGGCTCACCCCAGGCGGGGTGGCCGTGGGGGAAGAAGCTATTTAAGATGGCGCCGAGGCGCACGTGAGCGCTCGGTAATGGCGGGTGGACGTTACCTGCATGTAGCCCCATGCCCATGCCCATGCCCATGCTCATGCCCTGCTTGGCCATTGTTCTGTTATCGGGAGGCAAAGTCTGGCCCGGCTTCCCCTGGTCAGCTGGAGCAATCGTTTGCTCTTTTTAAAAAGTCTTGCACATGGAAAGTGTTTCCCAAGGAAGCAGCAAGTCAGTCTACATCACACTCCCTGGTTTTGAAGAGACTTGAATGGACTTGAAGATCTAGTGCTTCGATTCTAAGAAATGAAAATAAGATGGCCCTCTTAGCTGAACATTACTGTTGCAAAGAAATGCAACGCCTTATCATCTCTCAATAGTATCTCTTCGTGCCTAAAAAAGCTTGTGACGGTTTAAGAAGAAGGCTGGGTAATGAACTTGCTGCAGGTTTTTAGAATGCAATTTTAGCATTTTTTTTTTTTTTTCTCCTAAGGACTGCTGTTTTGATCACTGCATTATGCTCACAAAACCCTGCAATCTTTTTACACAGAAAAAACTGAATGCCTTTGTTCTTGAAACATGTCTTAATGCCCCTACGAAGGACATTTGCCGGGGCTCTGTAGCCCATGGCAGTGTGGTGCAAGGAGGCCTGCAAGTGCGGTGCCATCCTGGAGCCCTGCTGCATCCCTGTGCATCTTTCCTTTGCTCCTTGAAGGTACTGTTGAATTTTGCCAAGGAAAGGAATAAGTTAAATAGATTGTAAGATTTATTTAGCTTTCTCATTTTACCGCAGAATTTCTGAGGAAATCGCATTGCACATAGTTTTATCATACACTGGATTACACTGATTACAGCTCGTGGGTGCTGAAGATAAGGAAAACAATAACACTAAAACTGAACTACAGGTTATTAAATAAAAACAGCTAATAGAAAAGGACAAACGGGAGATGATGATAGCAAGGGAAAGGTTAAAAAAGCTATTGGAGCTTCTGTAGACAACAGGAAACTCTGTGGTTTATGTGGTCTAACCCAAAGTGATCTTGAAATTCGTTTCACATAACTCTGTATTTGAAAAGCCTGAATCTGTTGTGACAGGAATTATGCTAAGGCCCGAGGAGCCAAGAAATTCCAGTTAGAAACTAAGATTTGGGCTGAAAAGCCTGAGGTTATAAAGGTATATGAAGCAGCTGGCTGGGAGTATTACATGTGGAAGCAGCTACCTGTCTGCTCAGGGCAAAATTGGGCTGTACAAGTCCCTCTTGGCAGCTGCTACAGAAAACAGTAAGTTTTAAGAAGTACTCTAAGGAAAAAGTATTTACCTAGTTTCTTACAGTTTGTATAGAAAAAGCAGATAATGTTTGTTTTAGCGAGCAGAACTTGAAAATGCTGGGTAATGTAAAATAAGCAAGGAACCCTGTATAATTAGGTTTGTCCCCCTCTATGACATGGGCCTGTTGTGACTGCAGGCTCTGATTTTATCAACATTTGTTGTTACAATGAATTATTTCAGGGTGTATCTTTAGTCTGGTTGTTGTTAATGCCTGAACAGGGTTATATATATTTTCCGTTGTGTAAAGGCTTCAAACTGCTGTGTAGTGTGTAGTAGCTAAAGCCCTGGAAAGGTGTTCAGCAAGTGCTTGGCTATTCATTGGGAGAAAACTGTGAGGATTCATATGCCCTTACCTTCTAACATAGCCCTACTATACTCTAGACCTAACTCTGTACAGTTTACAACATATTTTCCATGGAAAAAAAGGCTTCCTGTATTTTGCAATAGCAAATTAGAACATGTGGACCTGCCTTCCTTCACATGTACAACCTAAGCACAAGGTGTGGTTTGGTCTCCTGTCTTTTAAATTAAAATACAGCCATGTTAGTAGTGTCATGCTGGGAACTGAATTGATTTAATTTAGAAGAGTATTCAATGTGCACCAGATATTTGATGTGTGATATTAAAAGCAGCCATTTTTAAGGGACCCCCCACTGACATAGCCTGGCTTCATATCCATAAGAATATAACTGTAATTTCCCTCATCCTTTTCTGACTCTGCCTTATTGCATACCATCACTCACATGTGGAGCAGCCTGCCAGTTAATATATGCCAGGTGGCCTCCTTTCCCTCCTGTGTAAAGCTCCATTTCAGCTCTAATGACCATTTGCCAGTCTGTTTTATATTCTATTGTTCTGAATTGCTTTGGCTTATGTCTTTTTGGACTGACGGTTCATCTAGTTTGGAAATCCCCTGTCTCTGTAGCTCATATTGTATTCCATAAAATACCGTGCATCTTTGGGGAGCGATATAAATAATAAATACTAATTAAACTAAGTAAGAAGACACGCTGTCATCTTACGATGTTTTCTGTAGCTCCTCTTGCCATTCCTGATTTACAGGAAGGGAAAACGTGGTTTGCCAGTGCTGCCTGCGTAGCCTTCTCCTGGTAACAGCTGCCATGGAGCTCAGGCACATTTGCCCCAATGCTGGGCCTGTCTTTATTTCCCTTAAGCTTTCCTTCTCATCTGTTACCTTCTGATGAATGTGTTTGCCAAGATTACTTCATACGAGTTAGTTTGTGTGGTCACCATTGTACCCACCACTGTTCGTGGACCTCTGAAAGCTTTCATGACGGCTGCTTTCTCCTCCAGGCGTGTGCACTGAATTTTACCTCCTTTTTTTGTTTGTACGTTGGTATTCTAATGCAAATACTGTTCAAATAAAATATGCAATTGTTAGTTACTTTAGCAGTCTCTGAACTTTTACGGCAGAAACACTTCTCAGAGATATGCACATATATATATATTTTTTATATACACATACACACACACACACACACACACAAAATCTCTCCACCAGCTTAAGGCTTTCCTTCCAAAATGGTGGAATATAACACCTTTTGATCTTGAAAATACAGGATTTGGAGAAAGTAGTTTTCTTGTGTATGTTAAAATTGAAAATCAGTTGACAGCCTGTTTTCCTAAGCCCCAACTGGTACTCAGGAGAAGTTCCGTAGCTTCCCTGCTTGAGGATTTGGGATAACTGTGAAAAGGTCCTGCTAGGTCCAGTTTCCATGGAGTATGTTTCCGAGATTAGATTTTCAGTGTTTCCTTTTCACTATGCAGTCTTGTTGGGGAAGCTGAGAATGGGATTCTAGAGAGAATCACAGTTGTGGGAAGAGTTCAGGGCTGCTATGGTAGAGGTGATGTACCACAATTGCAGCGCTAAGATAAAGGCAAAGACACTGGTATCCAACTGTCACCGAGTAATTCTGCTCCTGAAGGGTTTGTGTGCAATAAATGCTCTACAGCACACAGAAAGCACTGAGTGTTCAGACAATAATACTTGACTGGACTATTTAATACTTACATCTTTCAGCCATTATAGGAATCCACCCATGTGCTCAGCAGGACAAATTTCTGTTTAGAACAAACATTTCAATCCTTAAGAGCATGAAAATTTATTTAATGAGAATGTTTAACTAGTGAGCCGATATTCTTGGATGTAGAAAGACAGCCAGCACAGAGCTGAAAAGAATACTGATTTGTTTCTCTTTTATGTTTTGTTTGGTTTAATATGGGGCAAGTGGTGTCTGTTTACAGATAAAATAAATGTGAGAACATTTGAAAATGGGCAATAAACTTTTTTTTTTAACTAAAAGAACACCTATCAGCTTTATAGCTCTATGTAATATTTGTGTTAATGACCTCCATTCCTTCATGCTGCTTTGATTCAGAGTTTTGAAACTGATTCAAAAAACAAACCCTGGATGACCAATGAGAACTTTAAAAAGCATAGCCACTTTTCTGTGTCCAGTTAAGCCATTAAGTGATAAACTATTGATTTTTATAATGCAATTAATTTGCCAGTGATTTCTCTGGAAAACATTTTACATTATTTTTTATGTTAGGCACTCAGCACATTATCTATTGTAAATTATATGATAGTGTTCTGAGTCTGGAATGAAACATCTCCAGACTAGCTTCACTATTTCAAAAGATTTCACTTCTGAAATGATGACCTGCATCTGTTTGATGATAAATACAGATAAATGTACAAACTCAGGCACAAATATTGAGAAAGGATGGCCATCTGCAGTTTTCCACTGCCTTCCTTCACGGCTGAGGGACTGGATACTATGCAGCATTCTCCATCCTGCCTATATCAAATTGTTCAGGGGACAAAAGACTTCACAGAGACCAGTTACTTATAGATGTGCGTGCTAAGTTCCTTACATTTCTCTAATCTAACAATATTTCTCTTATGAGATCTTTAAAAGAACAACAGCCCTTTTATTTCTCTGATAGTGCTTAACATTCCCAAATCTCTTGCCATTTACCCTGTACTCTCAGCTATTTTCTCTTTTCCTAAAACTCTTCTTTTACCACTGCAAAGATCCCAGATGTGCCAAATCCTCTATGAGCTTTTTCTGCTTGGCAGGCAGACAAGAGCATGTGCTTTGGCCTATCCAAAGCAGGAGATCTGCTGAGTGGACATCCAGTAAGTGCTTATCAGCCTGGCTGCTGCCAAGAATATGGACAGCGCCTTAATTTTTCCCACCCATGTCTAGTGGCTGCATCAGTAACATCTGTTGTCCACCCTGCATTATGAAATGTATAGGAACAAGTATCTTGAAGCTATTCTTTAGAAAAAGTGCCTTAAAAAAGTGTCACAAGTTTTCGGAGAAGGATTTTAAGTGGTTGGTAGGGAATGCTTGACCCGAAGTCTTACACTGGTATGTAATAAATTACATTTTGGAAGTTAGCTGAATATGGCCTTTTGTTTGCATATTTGACTCACAGTATTAACTGGTATCTTTGTGACATACTTATCCCAAACCTCAGAACATATATGATTAAATGCTCAATTCCTCTTTTAGATATCGCCACCTCTATGATCGTTCTTACAAAGACTTATTTGTTGTAGACAGTTTGACATAAATACATTGCACGCTTGTAAAGCATGAATTCTATCTGTCTCCAAATGCTTCCCGTTATAGAAGAAGGCAGCATAATATCAATTACTGTAAGATTCACTTTAAGGGGCTAAGTACTGTTGGTTACCTATGGGAGAACAACGATCCTTATAGAAAATAGCTGTGGGGAGGTACATGGATGTATTTCCGAATTTCCAAATTTTACCAAATTTCTGTCTGGAGCTTGTTGCAAAGCATCTCATTTTCTAGCTACTACAAACTATGCTACATGCTAGTATAATATGAATCTGAAGATGATGAGGTTCTCACCCCTGGCTGGCTACAGAGATAAATAATGTTTTTAAACTCTAAGTGATGACAGAATTTGGTTTACCTCAGCAGTGGTAAACATTGGCACTGATGTCAAGTTTGACATTAGCAGAAATTTGCCTTAACAGCCATGAAGGTGAACTAGCTGGATAAAAAATATAGCACCTGCCGTTTTTGTGAACAAAAATGGTCTTTCAGACCGGCTTGTCTTTTTGGCTGCTGCTCAGCATTGATTTGATGGAATACCATTTGGGATAAATCCACAGGGACAATTTTGATAAGATAACTCATTTTCCATATAACAAAATGCAATTGCACTCCTCTAGCTGGATTGTAGTAATGTGTGTGATCTGGCATCTCTTTGGAAAATTAGAGATAATGCTGATCAGAAAGATCACTCCTGAGACTTACAGGAGTTGCAGGAAAGTTTAGTTGAAGGGTGAAGTTACAGCACAATTTTTAAGGACTAATCTTGGGACCACCTAGATTTTCTTTGAATATCATTCTCCCAAAAAGTAAACCCGTGATGGTAAAATGGCAAAATTCCTAGGAGTAGCTTGTCAGAAAGGAAGAGCTCTATGAACTAGGAGTCTGGAGTAATCAAAGTGGCATGAAATTCATTGGTACCTGGTGCAAGGTCATTCATTCACAGACTAATAAGGTGCAAGCTCATGTCTCGGAAATGACTGAGGAAGAAAAGAAGTACTGAAGCTAAAGAGCAATGTTGGCAAGAGAACAAATGAATATAAAGCAATCATGAATACAATTCAATTTGGAAGCTAGAAGGACGTTTTTAATTGTCAGTGAAATTTTGGAACCACTTTCTGGTGAGAGATATGGGGGCAAAAAGATTTTTAACTGCTTCTAAGATGAGTCTAAGGAAAGGGATTATTACAAAATAGTGGCCTGAAGCAGCAGCAGAGTGAGCTCTAAAAGGTCCTGTCATCTTTTTTTTTTTTGCATAAAGACATATATTGGTTCAATTTCTTGCATATTCATCTCTCCCTTTCTTGGGCTTAAAAGGCCTGAGCTTGGATAACTAAAAATCTGGGAAAATGTTAAAGTTGCATATAAGTCCATTCGTTAAAGATTTAAGGACGCCTGATCATGAACACTTTTTAGCTAAAAGAACCAGCTCCTGCATATCTCTCAGACATTGTCTGTAGCTTCTGCTGCCAATTCTTCATATAATTTAAGGGAAACAAACTGTACTGAACTTTCTTTGCAAATATCCTGCCATGTCCTGTGATGAGTTTTTGGGACCTCTGTTTCCTGAGGTTGAGTTGAGATATTAGAGAAGCATTGATTGATCCATGTACAGTTTTTGTTGTCACATGTGTCTCGGCTGCAGACTGAGAGTGAAGGAACAACAAATGCTTTGCATCTGTCGGGGCCAGCCTGCCAATGTGCGGCTACAGCAGTGGGGAGAAAAGGGCAAGCCAGTACAAGCGGCTTCTTTGCTCCTAAATCCTTTTAAAACACTCATTTTGTGTTTCAATCCCCCACAAAGAGCCACATCCTCATTTGTGGCTCCATGTGGAGGTGGCCTAAAGGCTGCCTTTCATGCCACAACTTTCCTGTAGCCGTCTTAAATTCTGCTGCCATTCCCAGAGAAAACAAACCAGTGTAATTAGCCTGCCGGTGGCCACAGAGGCCACTTTGAGGGCTCAAGTCTACAGGGGTTACAAGGTGCTCTGGAAATGTCCCTTTTCCTGGGATGATGCAAAATCTGCAAGCAAGGCTGTCTGCCAGTGCCTCGCTAACAGGCTTTAGGGCTGCTTGAAGCCATTAGAATAGTGGATAGCAGCTGGCAGGCAAAGCAGGGCTCCCTGCTCCTCTGGCTCCCTGGGCATGGGGAGGGTTTTGCTGGGTATAGCTGTAGGTGATTAAGAGAAGAATGAGGTCTCTACCTCTCCTTTGGCTTTTGTGCAAGATGCTCTTAATTGTGTCGGCGTTTTCCTCTAAGGACGAGTAGGAGCATTCGGTGGGAATACTCTGAGTGTCAGTCAGCGAAGTCAATTGCCTTTCAGGCCAATTTTGGATGGATATGCTGGGCTGTTGGCACCGAGCTGGAACATGAGAGAGCTCTAGCTGTACAGAGCTACAAAAACAAGAGGCATTTTGCACTGGCCTTTTCTGCTTCTCTTGCTGTGTTCTCTATATACTGGCACTACAGCCACAACAGATGTGAGGCATTTTTATTCCTTCACTTTCATGCTGTGGCTGTGGTATCCATTACATCCAGCACTCAGCACCTGTTATGTACTTTTCTCTTAAATCCACTGCAGTTTCTTTTCCATGTAAATATGTTGCTCTGCTACAGGCTTTGTTTGAGGAAAGTCTATTATTCATTGCCCATGGCTTCACATTGCCTAGGTTACTGGACGCTAGGCTAACCACAAATACATACGCTATTTTGTATGTCTGTGCCAGTCAGGATCTTGTTGATTCTGACTAATAAGACACATTCTGTGGGCTCCTTACGCCCAACTCCCAGCCTAGGCCTGGCTTTTGGAGCTGTTTAATGCCCATCATTCAGACTTATTGTCAGAGCAAAGCACTTGCTGTACAAATGCTACATTAGCGTGAGGCTGTCATTTCTCCTGGAGTTCTCCTGTCTTTGGTATAGGAGGATTAGGAGAGTTATATAAAACCAAATGCATCATTAGAAAAACTTAGAGGGAACGGTGGGAGAAAGTGAATTAAAGATGGAGAAGTTTAATAGTCTCCTAGAACAAATATTTGAGTAGCTGGGATGAAGTTCTGTAAAACCAAAGGAAGAGAAGCTGTATTACTGATTTCGAGGTGTCATCTTCCAAAGAAAGGCTCTACTCAGTGTGAGGAAGAACTGAGAAACAGTCTTAATTGGCAGGTAGAATTCACCAAGGATCTTATTTTTTGACACTTTGTCTAAAGCAGTAGCATTTCATAACATCAGCAGCCACTAGTGTTTATAAGATTCTTTTTTGGTTTTAATTTTTTTTTTTAACTGATAGTCCTTCACAATGCACAATTAAATATTCCTGCCATGGAACAATAATTAAAATAATGGATAATTTGAGGCAACGCCTGATATTCTTACAATAGCATATGGCAGATGCATGTAGCCGATTCACATGCATATGTTGGACTTGGTAGCAGCCTTACTCCAATTCCTAGCTGGCAGGTGCCGGCGACACAATAATCCTCATTGTACATGACACTAAAGAAAATGTGCTCGGGCAGCCACAGGAAGAAGCTAAGGATCTAAGGCAGTAAGATTGAACTGCTCCTCGCATTTTACCCTTGAAATTTTTAAATGTAGGTGAAGTCTGAAAAGCTTGAGAGAGAGTGTAATGCTGATGCTGCGCTGTTGTTACAATTTCATTCTTATGCAATGTATAGAAAAGGCATTTCACCCTTCTCTCTTTGAAAACACTCAAATCTTGTGTGCTACATCTTGTTCTTTATGTTCCAGTGGGCTTTATTTTACCTTTCCCCCCATCTTTCTTAGCTTAAATATTTCTAGTCTCTTCCTTGCTTTTGTGCCTTGTTTCTTAGTGTTTTCTGCAGATCTTTCTGCAGAGATGTGCATCTTGTGTTCCATTGATCTCAGAGAGATTATGGCACAGTTCTCTTCATGCTATATAACTGTTAGTTTTTTAGAGTCTGTTACAACTATTTATATATTACAATTATTTTGTCATCTGTCTCAGAAAATTGTAACACCTTAGGTATAATTTAAAATATCTACCTCTGCAAGTATAACTGGAAGATGCAGTTAAAGTTTTTTGTTTTTTTTTAAATCCATATTCCATTTTTATGAGATTGTTGGCATCACTTATTTTCCAGATATATGCTGATGATTTGCAGATGCCTCTGTTTTCATGGCTGCTGCCTCTGACTGGTTATCAGTTCATGAATTATACATTTTATGTAGTGGTGATGTATTAATTTCACACTAGAATCTCTAAAGATATTATATTTACAGATAAACCGTAATTTCTCACACTTCCAGAAATGAACATTAATTCTTTTCACCTCAGAACAAATCTGAAAGAACTTCTTGCATTTAATAGGAAGAATTGTAAATCTGACACCTATTTGGAAAATGAAGTTCATTAACATGCCAGTAAAGTTCTACATTTTTTTTTCGTGATTTTATGTTAGTATATAACTCTAAAACTTGAGTAATTTTCCATTGAAGTATGGGGTGTATTTACTTAAAGAAACACTGTCCCTGAGTCCTCTGTTGCTTTACGCTGCCCCTCCAGGTTGTGTTATTCCAGAAGGAAACATAGGTATGAGTATAAAATATTCAGATATTTTATCATTTTTCTCAGATAGAGAATGAGCTATAATTCATCTTTGAGTGTGATGGGAAGAGTACAGACACATTAACAACATTAACAGTCTACTCCATCATACCTTGGGTTCACCTATTCTTGAACAAGGAACTAGGAGGTAACAAAAACTGTATGTTAAGTAACACATCAGGATAACATATAACACTTTTCTGACACTTGCAGCATTTCCTATACGCCGCCAGTCATGTAATCTGGGTGTATAAATGAGCTAAATGGCTTTGCCAGTGTTCTGAGTCTTCAAATCCTGGAGATTTTGGTTTTACGCCTCTCTGCTCTGCAATGTGATATATAGCATTGAGCTGCAACTGTGTGGCTGGTATGTCTGATCAAATATTAACATATTATTTTGAATTATTTTGGTAAATATAAGCTTTCAGTTTGATTTATATTCTTGGGATATAAAATTCCTGGTGTGTGCTCTCTCAACAGCTCCCAGAAGGCTGTGAATCCCTATGCTAATTGCAAATCTTAAAATATAATTAATTTCAATACAAATTGAAAATACCCCAATATTACCAGTGGGCATGTTTGCTTGCTCTTTATCATGTGATAGTTTCAATAATCCAGTTAGTTAGGGTTCAGAACAGCAACAGTACTTTGTAATCAAGTGATCCGTGACCCGCTATGAATATTCAGCACAGGACTCCTGCAGTGAAAAAACTGCAGTAATCCAGACTAAACATTGGTTGAACCGATCTGAATTGGGTATGTTTGTTGTAGTCATGATTGGTTTGTCAAAGAGAAGAGATCATACGACAAAAATGATTTTTAATGATCTTACTAGCAAACAAGTAAATTGATCTCTATTCTTGCAAGCTGTGATACTGTACTTTGTCATTTGCAGAAGATATCCTTCATATCTTTGCTACACTGGAAGTGTTTGCTCTTTTGAATGGTAGACTAAGCCCATTAGACCTTTATACTTTTCTCTGGTTAATTTAACCAGCAAATTTCATTATCAAATACACGTTGCTGTAATACCTCTTTGAAACTCTGACCTTCTTGTCTCTTGTTGACACATTTATAAGTACATAAAGAGCTTTCAGTAAGACTGAATATTTTGGGGGAAATAGAAGTTACTGAATGTGACCTTTATAGAAGCCCAGAGACCGAGCGCTTTACGTATTAATCAGCTCATTGCTTCTGTGGCTTCAAAAAGATTTAATCTGTCAGATGAATGTTTTCTAATGATCTAATCAAATGCTTATTTTTTTCTTTGCTGAGACATATTTGTCCCTAATATAAACACAGATAATATTTTGGATGATACTTTAAAAGGAAATTCCTCTTTCTTATCACGTACTTGTTCTAAATAGAATCATAGAATAGAATCATAGAATGCCCAAGGTTGGAAGGGACCTTAGAGGTCATCGAGTCCAACCCCCAAATCACTTATTAGACATTCCCACTTGCCTTTTGGTTTTAAAAAACCAAAATTTTTCAATCCTCTTTTTTTTTTCAGCAAAGTTTCACTTAAAGGGCTGTTCTTGCTTTCCTCTTGCTTACAAGTATATGGCAGAAAACTGGTTTTTGGTCCTCTTAATTTAATTTAATAATAGCATGTGGTTTTCCATACCAGTTTGTACAGGTTTCTGCAAGCACTGATTGTGATTTTATAGTTGGGGCCTACACTTTGTCTTTAAATGAAGAATACAGCCTCTTCCTTAAATAAAGCCTACAGCAAATCTTTAGATGTGATAATTTTTCCAAAACCCCATTAAAATAAATCCATTGCCTATTTTAGGAATTAACTTGAAATGAAAATGGATTTTGCAGTTTTAGATTTTTTTGCTGTATAAAAGAGAAAAAGACTTGAAACTTCTCCAGCAGCATAAACTTTTTGAAGTCATATTTCTGAGATACGTGGTAATTTACCATGTTTTTCCTTGTGCTTACTGAAGTAGAAGGGGCTGAGGATGTCATTCTGTGCTACAAAGAAGCTTCAGTCTTTCTTTGTGGCTGCTGACTGGTATTACTCTTGGTGGCATTAAAGGAAGAGGTGGCCCTAAGCTGCTCTTTTGAAGAAGGGTCAATTGTGATAATTGTAAGGTGAGCTGAAAAAGACTTAGCTGTCCTTTAGAATCAGGAAAAAAGAAAATCCAGATAAAAATAATTGCCTTGTGTAGGCCTATGATACAGAGGCACTGGAAAAGTGACATACAGCTTCTCATGGGAAGATGGATAAA
Organism: Nothoprocta perdicaria; assembly: GCF_003342845.1. Lineage (NCBI taxonomy): Eukaryota > Metazoa > Chordata > Aves > Tinamiformes > Tinamidae > Nothoprocta > Nothoprocta perdicaria. Next base: position 5,515,690 of record NW_020456198.1, on the reverse strand, counting down.
GCTGAAAATGGACTCAACAATCTATGAATTGAGTAGGTATTGCAACAGGGCAGAAGAGAAACTTCTCATAACAAACTGATGGTCCTCATGACACAGAGATACAACACTTCCCTGGGGGTCTCCTTTACAACAGTAAAATGTACCCTATTCTCTGTCAGAAAAGATGGTGACTGAGTGGATACATACAGGTACAGAGATTAAGAAAATGAATTTTAAGTGGAAATGAAAATTAAGATTTTCTGTTTTCATTTGGAGGAGATAAAGAGTGTGCTATTTTTCGAACCATCCTATGCATATATGTTTAAGCATTTGGGAATAAAAGCAAAAAGTAAAATAATTATGAAACAAAAAAGTAGAAATTTTGTTTTTCCATCAGCACAATCACTACCTATATCCAGATGGATAGAGATAAATATTAGATTAGAGATAAATATTTGATTTAGTATTAAAAAGAATCTGTGGAGTTTTAATGCTTATTGGCTTTAAGTACTCTATTATTATTCTATGCAACATAAATGGTAGAGTTCTCATTTAATTTATATTAATAACTTTACTAAGGTAAAATGCATGTGTAAAAATGATCCATGAGTCCGTGTTGGGATGTGTAGGTTTTATATTGGATTATGTTAAGAAGACATATAGATTTAATTTCATTGGAGTCAGGTCATGGCACCAATGGTCATAAAGCTGCTTAAGCAAACTAATTCCTGGATCATACATAGGTAAAGTACTGAATAAGGTACTTTATGAGGAAAATATTGTCTTGGAAATCTCATAAAGATCCAAGATATTTACAGAACATAAAATTCTGTGAAAATACAGCCTTCTTGTTGGAAGACAGAGAATTCCTCACGTTTTAGATTGCTGAATTACACGGATCTGCACCATCCAGCTGCACCCGTATGCTAATATTATTACATGCGGTGCACATCAAGTTGTCTATGGACCCATTGTTGCATACTTTAAGAAACATCATCCCTCTGGGTGGCCTCTGCCTCAATACATGTTGACTTTGCTGTGTTATTGCTGTTTTACGTAGCTAAAAACCTTGTTCCAGAGATCTTTCATCCAAGGGGCTCAGCTTACCAGCCTATTTTCCCTTCCTAAGTATTTAAGAAGATTTTCTTCCTTTTGGGGAAGGCAGAGGAGTCTGAAATAACTGCCAGCTCTGCTGGCTGTGTATCACAACAGTGTAAATCTGCCAGTCTGCCGGGCCTCAGTTCCTTTTGGTCACTGCATCCTCTTGGCTCTTGTTTTTTTAACCAAATTTGGCTGTTTAACGAAATAGATGAACTTTGTGCAATTACTAACGTGAAGAATGCAAATGTTCTGTATAATTCAGGAGCCAAGCCGGCTTCCACTGCTAGCAATGGCATGTTTGTTACTGAAAGGAATCTAGATGGAATTTATATAAATACCTCTTTCTCAACTCTGGAACTGTCTAACTTTCATGGGAAGAGTTTTTGGAAATCCTGATTTTCTTTATTAATTTGCTCCTGTGCCAAATACATGTTTTTGTCAGAGATGTTTTTATAGTCATCATTTTTGTAGAAAGATTGTCTGCAGTAGTTTGTACAAGGACTTTGTGATACAACACCTAAACTTCAGCTTTTTGAGCAAAACGACACAGAATCGCCTTCTGCTTCGCCATGTGATTGCTTAGAGGCTGCGTTATGAACCCCCTCCCTCTCTGCTCTGTTGTTTCCCAGTTGTTCCTCAGATTGTTCCAAACCTTTCTTCCCGAGTTCCTCAGTGGGACGCTGAACAGAATACAATCTGGTCTGCAAGGAAGTCAGAACATCATGTCAGGAGCAGGGTAATTCTCATAGCAAAAATTCTGCTTTCTGCTTGTTGGATAATTGCCACATGGTGCAACTGCAGAACTGCAGGATCTCGCTGTGCTGATGGAGAGGACTAGAGTAGTTCACATCTCTAGAGCTTTGTGCCAGACTGCCAGATGCTGGTAGGTAACCGTGATATATGCTTTGTTGCCATCTATTTTCAAGCTTAGCTTTGCTGTTGTAATGAATAAAAATATGTATTTTACATAAAGGAAATTGAACGCCAATCCTGTGATCCTATGCAGGTTCAATATCCAGTACTTATATCTTGGAAATGTGAGGTGTGTGTTAGTAAGAGTTAGACTTCTGTTTACTGGTCCTTTTACGAGGGAAGTGATTTATATAGATGTCATAAGCTGAAAATCTGTAGCCACAGGTAATTTACCTGTATCTTTAGAGATGCAGAATGTAAGCTGACTACTTGTCCTCACTGCTATACTAGAAATGGATGAAATAAAATTTAAAATGGCCTTTATCACCATACTAAGTGGTAAGGCTGAGAGGAGAACTGCGTTTGAATGGTGAAGAATTCAAATTTTATTCTCAGGCCCCAGGGTTTGTAATATTTCATTGGTGTTGCGTATTTTTTAACTGAAATTCAGGAGTTCTGACACTGCTAAAAATTTAAGTAGTTTTTTACTCATTACATCTCTTGCGCAGAAATTGAAAGTTAAAATCAGAAGAATTTTAGTAATTTTAATTCTTACTAAAATGCCAGGCATAGAAGAAGGGATGGAGGAGGCTATAATGAGAGAACGTGTAGGACAGTAAAACACTGTGACATCCTGGCTGTGGTGGGAAAGTGGGTGGTTCTGGCTGAGGGATCACAGAAGCAGCATCAGGTTTGTACCTGCACAGCCCAAACCACTGGGAGCTTGGAGGAGAAAATGTTTCTACATTTTAGTACTGGGGGTGACCCTTGAGAGAGAGATTTGCTTCCTTTTTTGGCAGATATGATCAGGAGATATTGCCGCAACGATACACTGTTCCTAATACAAAGTTCTAGCCCACTTTGTCCCAGCAATATATGCATATTTTTTATTAATGACAGTGAATTTGTAGTAGTGCAGCTGCTTATTTATATTGCAGTGCTTAGCACCTGCTGTCCCTTGCACTCAAAGTGCTTTACAAGGGAGACCGAACATTTTCTTTCACATTTTACTGGAGGGCCAACGGAGCAAAGGAAGGTTAAAAACATGTGTTGTAAGGCTGTGCTCTTTAGGAAAATTATTTCAGAACAATTTGCCTTGTTCGCTTCTAAACATTTATTGCAGTCTGATAGCCCTGGTGAGGACAGACTCTCAAAAACCAAGTGCCTGCACAAGTCTGCAGTCCCTGCCTGTCACAGTGGTGCGTTTGCAAAGCCTGCTAGAGCCACCGAGAGCTGCACCTGCACCCAGCAGTAGGATGATGGCCTATCTAGTTGCAGTAAACGTAACAGCTTGTTTTGCAGCATAAATAAGGCTTGTACGGTTTCATTACCTGCACATCATGCTTCAGAGCTTGTAATGTCATACATATGGGCATTTGTTTAGTTATAAATTGTAACGGTGGTCTTCAGCTATGTTAGCAGAGGGAACATTCTGTATATCTTTGTTTAGGAGGCGCTGTTTCAATTGCATTTAATTGCTTTCCCCTGCAGCTTCGCTTAAAGCTGTGAGATAAAGGAGCAAATATTGCACTAAACAAGAGTGGCTAATGAATGAAGTGAATGTCTATTATAAACTGTGCAGTAAGTAGGCATCTACTAAATGGAGATGGCTACTAATCAAAATTATTTCTGCATAAAGCGATGCAGCCTGTAAATCAGATATGCTTACTGCATATCTGCCTGTGCCACTTTATTTATGAGTTGGTTCTAATTTCAAGTGGTCAGGGATTGTAATAAATACTTCAGCAACATGGTCCTGTTTCTTTATGTCAGTACAAGAAGGAAGTCAGGAAGGAAATAGAGTGCAGAAAGGGAAAGCTGGCTCTAGGCCATATTTGCACTGTTTTTCATGAGGAAAACTAGTTATTAAGGGACCTGCTCAGAGTCAGAGCGATTCCAGGTCTGGCTTGCAGTCAGAATGCCCAGAACTTCCATGGGATTTTCCAGTAACAAAAATATAAATAGTGAAGAGTGCACTAAAGTCTTTTATTCCCTATCTCTAGCAGGCCTTAGCAGTTTCCATGTGCCAGGACCGGGAAGGGACAAGTATCCAAGTATTCAGTTTGTGCATAGCCAGAGTATTTTCTGAAACATATGAGACAAATCTGCAAAATTCAAGCATATACCTGTGCTGCTCAGAAACCACCGTTTTCATATTCTCTCCCATACACCCCTAATCCCGCTGAACCCCTCAGTTCATGAAGTGAAGGTGCTCTCTCATTGCAACAGGAAAAGATTGCACTCCATTTCTATGAATGTGTAGCTGGGATTAATGAGTATTGAATCATGGGTCAAAAGTTTTTTTGAATACAAATTTGCCCTTTTAATAAATGTCTACAAATACAGTTTAATTCCCCAGTTTTTATGAAGCAAAATGTATATGAGGCATCTACGAGTTAACTAAACAGGAGTTAACATTTCTCTTCCCCAACCAAAGTACTATTAATAAATCTCTCATTTTTTTCTGACAGAGCTACACAAACCTTGACTGTTTTCATTATTAACTTAATTGCTTCCCACTTACAGGTACATGGCCTTTTCCTGTTGGAGGCTAATGCACATTTTCTTGACAGGCAGAATAGCCAGGAAGGTTTGAAAAATGACGGAGCAGCCAATGTAAAGTGAAATGTGAAACCGAGGTAATGCAGGAGAAGGGCAAACCTGGAAAGATCCAGAATTCTGGTTCAATGTCCCGTGGGTCATGGCGAGCAGCTTTCAAATGTGTGTAATGGCTGGTGCAGTTGAGCTCAGTTTGATGTAGCCTCTAAATAATATCACAGTGTAATATCAGTGCTTAAGAGTGATGACAGTAATGATAAGAAAAAATCTTAGGAAATGCAGCTGTTAAGATCTAGTCTAACTTGCCAGGTTTCATCTCTGTAGCTTTGTGCCTTATGAAGTATTTATATTTGTATGGGATGTATCAGAGTCTGTGGGTGTGCATGGATGTGGCTGCACCGGTTCAGTCTGACAGTAACATGAAGCCTGGGCCTGAAATTATTTTGTAGGAACCCTGTAAGACGAACACTTAACTAATATGTTGTCCTTTGCCTATTGAAAATGCTGTGGTAATGGCTTCCTGCAAGCATTGTAGCCATAGTGAGAACAGCTAAAGGATTGAGAAGCAATGTTGAAAATTAAAAATTACACTTGAAGAAGGATACTTGGTTTAAAAGTGGCCACTCAAAGATACAATTTGAATCTTAGGGGTCTACTTTCAGTTATACCTTGTTGGAATGCAATGGGAAACTTTTAAGTTAATCTCTCTTCTTCGAAGTAGGGCTGCTTTGTTTTTAATTTGTTCCTGTTCTTTCTCACATCACTGGTGGATACAATCATATTGGACTGGTGACACAGATCAGTCCAGGTGCTATCTAAATTAACACTTTTCAGTTTAACTTGCTAGCACAGTACACGCAGCTGGTGTTGCTGATGCGAGTGGCAGAACCTGCTTCCCCAGTTGGAGAGTGCAGGTCAAGGACAGATGGACAAGGTCAGCAAAAGGAGAAGGGAGTCCCTGACAAAGGGACAATTTGAGTATTTGGGACAATCTGGATAATGAAGATGGTAAATTTTTGGGGTACCTCATCCCTTAGATTTTGGGGATGGATTTTGGGATTAGATATTGCACGGTCCAACACAGGGCTGGCTCCTCAGTCATTCAGAAGGTCATCACAAGGTATCTCTAGCTCAGCATCAGCAGCTGCCTCTCAGGCTACTGACATTTAAGCTAGGCACTCATTCCTAATGCTTTACTGATCGCTCCCTGTAGTTTGTAAGGTACTGCTTAGTTGCAGAGATCTTACTAAAGGTTGTTTTTCTTGTCCCGTCTAGAAGGCAGTTTTTGCAAAGACAAAACTGTCTCCTTCCCAATGACGGAATTGGCACATACGAATTGTCTGCCCCTGAACTGATAGATGGGCTGTCATCAGGGTACGCACCTGTGACTGTCACAACAGTGGTTGACAATTCAAATGGGAAATAAAGTGCAAATTTTTTAACAGCAAGGGAAATAAATAATTGAAACAACTTACCTAAGGGTCTAGTCCAGAACAGATGTCTTCCTAAAGGACGTGTCCCAGTGCAACAGGAAGTTATTGGGCTCCGTGTAGGAATCAACTGGTGAGAATCTCTGAGCTGCATTTGGCAGAAGGCCAGGCCAGAGGATCCGGTTTATCTGCTGAATCACTAAAGCAAAAGCAGAACTGCCTTGGAAGGGCAGCAAACAGCTCGTCTCTGTGGAGCCAACATCAGAGCAGGGAAATGCAGCATTTGACAACTGTGCTGTATATGGTAATTAAGTTGCTTCTGTGCTCATTTACAACTTTCTCCTTCCCTCTCTCGGCTGCATTTTTCATCCTGTATTTTTCCACTGCTTTTTTTTTTTTTCCTGCTGCTCTTTTATCACCTTCTACTCCTAAGGATTCAGATTGTAGCTGTGCTTTTGAACCACACATGGAGACTGTTAATTTTTAGTCACCAGCACACACAGTTGTATTCCTCTGCAGGACAGTTTTGCAGAATAGGGGCCCCAAAATTGCAATTTAAGGAGAAAGCGGACAAGTCTTCGAAACAACAACAATAAAAAAATTAAATATTAGAGAAAGAAATCATAGCAGTAAATCATCGTGACCTAATTTGCCTAATGGGGGTAGCCAAGGGCATGTGCAGGCAATTCCAGGATATGTGTCAAAGGAAAGTGGCTGTTTTTGAATTGCTGGCAGCAACTTCAGTTGATCTTCAAAGAGGGCTATTCTCTTACTTCAGGGAATGGGATCCTCAAGCTGCTATGGGATTTTTGACTTCTACTAATTAAAATACAGTCATTCGACCTGCAAGAGAGCAGACTAATGTGGGTTATGAAACAGAATAACCTGTGTGTTAATGTACCTGAGGGTTCAATGGTACATGAACAGGACTGTATTGCGTGGTCTTAGATGAATCTTTTTTTGCAGCTTAAATCTTGGAATCATTCTGAAAAAGTGCAGAGTTTGTCTAGCATTTCTGGGCATAGGGAAGCAATTTCCCGGTGAGAACACGAGATCCACTGCAGATGCACACTACAAATGCACAACGAATGTGCAGAGAATCCATGTGATTAAACTCCTGCCTTTCTGTATATGTGATACTCAGTCTTCATATGCAGGTACTATGGAGATAGATGGGAACACCCAGCTGGAGGGATCATAGCCCTTCTCCCAGATTGCATGTGTGTGTTTTGAAGTTCTTAACAAACCTGGGGAGCTGCACAGCATCCCATGATAAGCTCTCCACAAGCCAGTATGAAATTTTCCCTGCCTATTGTGTTGTCTTGTATAATAAACAAGGCTGTAAGCTTTTCACAGTAGGTATTATCTCTTGTTCTGTATTTCTACACTGTCTGATATCAGGGACTCCTAATGCAAAACTGTGATTCCTAAGTATTATGATAATAATTTTAATAACATTTTGGCTACTTTGTCAGTGATTAACTGCCAGCTATCAGTGGTTCACATCAAGTTAACCGTATTCACATCCTGACTCTTTTAAACAGCAAGCTGCAGCATAATGACCTGAAATTTCCCCTTCTGAAAATTGTTTCTCAGCATTTAATGTCCTGTTTAATTAAATGTGAACAGCAAACTTCTTGTTTTCATTGTTAAAGCAGGAGAGAAGCTAGCAGATCGTTTTTCTCACTAGAGCCTTCTGTAATATAGGGGCAACACAGCAAGTTCCTTTTCAGCTAGTACATGACAGCCTTGAAGAGTTTCAAATAAATTATTTCTAAAAACTGTGTTTTTGATTGTATATAGTCATTTCTGGGGGAGAATGTCTTACCCTATGAACTTGCAAGGTAGGTAAGGGTTGCAGTTTGTGTGGGATTACCACATCTGCATACAAGGAGAGGTTGTCCCCACATTTGCTTCCAGCGGGTACTGTCAGTGACCTAATAGCTTCAGGAGATATTTGAGTGAAGCCTCCAACACAGCTATAATGTACAATGTGTCTGTTTGGTCTGTAGAGAGCTTTTCATTTAAATTATAGATTAACTTGTAGTTAAGTTATACATAATTAAATGTTTTTGTTTTACAGGCATAGCAAGAGGGTCATATCACTGTCGCTCCGTTTGGAAGAGCAAAAGGGAGATTTTTTTGGCACTCACATGCTGCAGACACAGGTAAAAGGAGTAGAGAATTCCAACCCTCAGCTGTAATAGTGTTGCACACATGATTACATCACAGAATTGGAGTTTATGTACAGGTAAATGATAAATAGTGGAGAGGAGATATGAAATGGCAAAGAGTCCTCAACATCTCTGAACGCATAGAGAGATCAGGACAAGCTTTGGGTCCTAACCAAGACTTAGAGACAATTTTGGTAGGAATTTTTTGGAAAAGTAAAAGAGACTGTATATTTACATACTTTTGTGAAAGTCCTGAAAGAGAATAAGCTCTGCTCTGACCTTATGCATGGCAATGATGACTCTACTTCTTGCAGACTTTGTGTGGAAAAGACAGTATTTTCTTAAGAAAGACCAATGGCTGGATGAGCAGAGACTGTCATGGATAATGGACTAAAAACAGGAATTCGGTGAATTATTTTTTGAAGGAATTGGAACTCAAAAAGTCTCTAGCCTTATATTTGCACAGTAAAGACTATGCTGTCCTTATACCAGTTGTAATTTAAATCTTGATAACTTTTCCATGACATTGTCAATGTCGTGATTTCTTTATAATCCTCTTGTGGAATTATCTCTACAGCACAGATTGCAGAAATATGGGGTGATCATATTTTATTGTGGTGATGTAATGTGATGTGAGATGCAAGCTTTAATTACCTCCTTATATTTAGCAAAGACCAAATTCTGCTGCCAATCCTCGATTTTGCTTCCTTGCCATGGACACTACTCAACACAAGTTACTGTTGACCAGCTGAGAACCTTTTCTCCTGATTTGCTGTCACTGTTCCTCTTGGAGCAGGAAGTTTACCTAACATCTCTTTCTAGTGTGCTTACTTGGCTGTGGTATTGTCAGCCCTTCACATTTTCAAGCAAAGAAATGGATAAAATAATTGAATTATTTATTAAAACTGTAAAGAGAATCATTTACTGACCTTCCTCCTTTCCAGCAAACTTAGCTGAGAAATGGCAGGGTAAGGAAAGGTAAAAACTGGGTAAGAGGCAGGGTCCTGCTGAAAGCGAGATGCTGCATCTCAGCAGTGCGGTCTTGGATAAATGGATATTATGAGTAAATAACAAAGTGTGAAGAAATAGGACGCAAATAGAAGGTAACTGTGGACTGTAGAAGACTTTACTTTCATGAATATTTAAAATGCAAGTTTGCTCTCTGAGTTTTGTTATAAAGTGTAATGAAGCACCTCTAGGTTCAGATGTGAATAGTTCAAAACTTGCATTTGTTTTGGGGCAAACGGACAAACAAAAAAAACCTGAAAAAAACATCCTTTTGATCGAAACTAAGTGAGTTTTCACTATCCAAGATACCATGATTGGGTCTGAATATCATAGTATTCTGCTGTCCATTTATTGTATTAAGCTCTTGGTATAACCTTTTGGACCTTCCTTGTCATTCATGCTTGATGTAAACTAAAACTACACAAAAAATGGTTGATTTTAAAAATCTCATCCATTCTGTCTGTAATTATCCCGGTGGCATGGTGTGACCTGCTGATTCAGTTCTTATTGAGATGAATATGAGCTGTTAGTAGAGCAAGGTTGAGTGAATACATTAAATCTTGAAGCTCCAATCAATCACCCTTTTTCTCATGGTGGTGTCTTGGATGCCTGGAAAACAGAAAGCATCAGAAATGATTAGAAGAGACCTCTTTGGATGCAAAAAAAACCTCAGAAAAGTTGTATATCAGCTTTGGATTCACTTTTCCTGCTGACTTACAAAGTCTGACTTTTGTTCTTCACAGTTACAGAAACACAAGAGGAAGCAGGGTGCTTCATTTACTGTTTTCCATGGAGCCAACATGCTAGACAGAGCCTGGGTAAGATGTGACTCCTAGATACACTCAGCTTTGGCCACTCTATGGAGCATTAATACATAGCAGCCTTGGCCAAATAGGAACTGAGCACCCTTTTTCGTGCTTGAATCCACTTTGCAGGTGGGGCTCAGGATGAGGGTGAGGAAGCTTTTACTTCTTAGCAAGCTACTTCTGCAGAAAGAGAAAGAAAAAGAAGAGCACTTTGGACTGGAAACTTTTAAGGCAACGCTTTTACCCTTCCTAGGGAATCACTCAAGTGGCTCTTGATGCTATTTTCTCTCTCAGGTGTCAGGCCCACTGGGTGGAAATGGTTTCCTTACTATCTAAAGATACTGTTGACAGCATGTGTGTGCTACTGCCCATCATGATGAGAGCCATTAAGGAGCAATGGGCCCACAGTAACATATCCTTCCGGTCTTGTTTCAATCATTTCACTGATTTTTCTTCACATTCAGTTCTTTCTCTGTAGTTTTCTGTATGTGTGTAGCATGAGCAGTCTCTCTCACTCTCACACCTGCTTTTCTTTCTGTTCCACTAGTGTCAAAATCAAGGGATACTGTAGAGGGAAAAGGTGAGATTTGCCCCATACACTGAGCCTGCTCCACCGTTTTGTAATAGCTGTACAGCTCGTTTGGAAAAGCAAACGTCCCTTTCCATCCTCACAAATCTTCCTACCTCCTACTGAGATCTACAGCACGCATATCGGGACATTTCTGTTAGCAGTGCATATGCAAAGGCACGTGAAAGATAAATTTGGACTGAGAGTTAAGTGCTTTTCTGTTTTTGTTTTAAACAGTGTGTGTAATTATATGTAATTATTTTGGCAATTCTGTAGTTCTTTTATGCTAGAATGGTGCCGAGTCCCTTATATTTTGTGCCCTCACTAAATGGAGCAGATTTTTCAGGTCTCGGACTCTTAAAAGCCAGAGAGGTCTATTGTGATGCTGTGAAGGCAGTAACATTTCCACTAGGCAAGTGTCTTGGCTGGGATCAATTGACAGCCCTGCGGAAAGGACTTGTCTTCTGACTTGCAGCATGATGCTCTATCCATCACTGCTTCGGGAAGAGCACTGAGCTGGATAGATGAGGCATGAGTATGTGCTTCCCAGGCCCATAGCTCAGTGTGCCTTCCCCTGAGCTAATGGGAATTTTGATAAACAGTCTAATCGTTCCTTTCCACTCTTATGGGGAAAATAATCAGCATCTACTTTATGCAATAAGATAGGGAAAGCTATTCTGATACACAGTGTTTTCATTAGAAATATTTACATTTTTAAAGTGATTGCTCGTTTAATTTTCAGAATGTAATTTACAGAGATGCAGCTAAACTGCCTTCTTTTCTGGAAAACATTTTATTAGGCTATACTATGCTAATATGATCTGTCATATGCTATACATCTCTTCTCCATCTTTTCCTAACAGTAAATTATTCAGAACTATTATAGCTAAAACTGTGAGTGGATGATTTTATTGCTATCTTCTGAAATGTTAGAAGGGATATGGTTTGGAAGGAAAGAGATGATACCCTTTTGAGGCACTGGGAAATCTCACTGAGGAATCAGGAAACACCTGTGACCTGGCATTTCATGGAGGAAGTGGGAAATATGGGTATAAATATCTTTTAATTAAAAATATTTAAAAGACTTAATATAACATATTAAAGTCTACACAGCTCAATTTGAAGAACTCCCAATCAAATATGAAATGGGCATGTTGGAGTTTTGTTTTTGGTACCATTTTTCACGCAACAAAGTTGACTTTCTGCAGAAGTCAACTGGCACCACGCGCCCCACAGAGCAAGCGGCTCATCTGCTGCTGGCCCTCTGGAAGGACAGAGCTCTGGAAGGACAGAGTTCTGCAGAGGCAGCGCTAGGTCTGTCTGGTCTGCGCCACAAAATACGTCTTGGTTTTAGTGATGAGAGCTCCTGAGACTCGTGCGGTGTCTCTGGAACAGGCTCGTCCTCCATGAGGAGTCCAGGCTGTTCATGTGATCCGTGGTGATTGGTGGTGTATGCTCCATTCCTGCTCTGAATGCCATATGCTTAATATTTTCCGCAGTATTTAAAAATTCTGTGCAATTTCAGCTCTCAGCGCCAGCAATCCTGCCCGGAAGGCACCAAGTGCAGCAGAACATATGGTGCATTAATAACATAACCAGTAGTAAAGTGATTCCATAAACTTAAATTAGAATAATCCAAAACTGCATCACTGCAGCCTTGGTGTTTGTGTTATATATTTGATTTGTATAAGCTGGCTCTCTCAGGTCATTTATTGATGCTTTGCCATACTGTTTTGATTTAGTTAATGCCTTTGCAGATATTTGGCTGGTTCTGGAGTCTGTTCTTTCACCAAAGCACAGAGGATTTCCTCCACTTGCTGCTATCATTAGTAGCAGCAAGCTTGTGGGATTGCCAGCTGATAGACTTGGAAAACAATGTTGTGTATAATGACATGTTCTACAGTAGCAACTCCCAAGCACCCCTGAAATGGGCCAGGATCCTAATTTGAAGTGAAATGCAAAGGAACTGCTGCAAAAGGTGGTAGGAACATAAGAGAGGAGGCAACAGCTGGGTGCAGGCAGATGGGGAGCACGAGACTAATGAGACGTCCTGGTTAGCATGATAGGCAGCTGTCAGACTGCACTGGCAGCTGCTCTTTGTCAGGGGCCTTGTATGAATCAGAGCGAAAGGAAGGTGGGTTGATCCCTTGGAATTTCTCCAAGCTGCGAGAGACAGTGGGAGAGAAAAGTAAGTGTTCTGAGGTCATGAAAACCGCCAGCGTTGGCTGGCCAGGTGTCAGTAGCATCTCAGAGATACCGTGGTAGCAAGCAGTGGTGGGGTCTCGTCTATGGGAGAGACCAGGTTTGTCTCCTTTGTAAAATGTTTTACAAGAGTAGATTACAAGAAGATGGGTACAGTTTGAGAAAGAAAATGGAGATTTTTGCCCTGCTGATTTGAGTGAACACGTATTGGCATTAGTCAAGCCAGCAAAGACCAGTCTTGTGAACTTCAGAAAAAGTATTCAGTAAAATCTCCAGTTGATGATGTGTGGTACTGTAAGATGACTATCCTAACTAGTGATGATCCTGCTCATAAAATTTGTGTCTGGATTCAGTGCACCCTTAGTTTCAGAGATAATTCTTTTTCATCTGAATCCATCTCTTTCTGACAAAATGGAACACTTGCAGAAATTAGTGTATAGGTATGAGTTTAGATTTCATTTGTAATTTTCTTTCAAAGACTGGGTATGTTGGAACCCGGATCTTCCAATCATTTCCTTTGTCCCAGCTTTGTATCATTTTATGCTGAACCAAAGCTGTGAGAACAGAAGTGCTGTTTCCAGCAAAAATCATGGCAAGTTTTTATGAAGTTGTATTTGCAGGAAGTTTCTTCCTCTTATTTTGTTTAGCGCAAAGAAAGAAATTAATCCCATGGTGACATATAATTTATCCTCATTATCAGGAAGCAGAATTTATATAGGCTCAAAAGCTATTTGTTAGTCTAACACACCAGCCTAAAATTTTAGCCACCACTGATTGTGCATTGTTGACTTGACAGCAGAAGTAACCATAACTTAGACTTAATGAATGCTTTCATGCAGTATGCACAGTCCTCCAAGAGTCCTTATTTCTTACTATTTAATGCTGTGCTGAACATTGAGTTTGATAAAGGCTGAAACAGTCAGAATTATGCTTTCATTTGAATTTTAATTTTTAAAGGGGGAAGGCAGATGGTATTGTTTTATAGAAAGAATAGTCCAGCATGTCCTGCCATACTAAAAGTCTCCGTGAGCCTGTGTGATACTGTGCTCCACATTTGATATATTGATTTCCTTTGCTCACATACCACCTTAAAATTGCATATATTAGTCTTTTATCAGGAAAATGTGCATGCACAGGAATCAGCTGTGGCCTATAAAGGTCACTGGGATCTTGGTGATGGGGAAGTCATCCCCGAGCCGGCAGCTGCTGTGCAGCACCGGTGCTGCTCTTGGTGCCAAAGCCTCCGTGTTACAAATGGAGAGGAGTTCAAAAGGCAGGTGCTAACTCACAGCACTAGGCATCTCTTTGGAAGCACAGCCCTCCTGCCTAGTGTCCAGGAAGAAATTATATCTAAATAATTCCCCGGGGTAAGTGCTATCGTGTCTCTATGATTCATACCCAACATGCTGAATTCCAATCCGTTCTATTTACTCTTGCATGAGAAGTGCAAAATAAAACAGAGCAATCCAATAATTCCTTTTTAAATTTGTCTGATAAAATTCCCCAAACTCTTCACACCTGCCATAGAAGCAGAGAAGTGGGAAGCTTTTGATGCTTGGTGCCATTCAGTTTGCACAGGCATGTGTGGGTTTTCTTTTGCCTTTTTTGTTGTTTCTCTTTTGTTGTATTTGTTAGCCACAACTTTCTTCCACGTTTGATGGATTCTTTGCATGTGGATAGAAGAAAAGGCTAGATCAGGTTCAGTGGTGTTGACTGTGCTGCAGAGCTGAATGATTTCAAACTCTTACTCCATACAGAACTGGCAGCAGTGACAATGAATCAGTTCAACAGAGGGCCCAGGTTTCTGGGGAAGGGAGCTTAGGAGCTGAAAGCAGAGTGGGATCAGGGCAGTAAAATAAATCTTCAAGACTGATAGTGGAAGTGGATGAGTGAGAGAAATCCAGGAAAACGAGTCAGGGAGGGCAGAGACCAGTTTTCTACCCCCAAGATTAGATCAGATACAGCTCTCTGCACATTGCGTGTCTGTAGTGAGGGAGGCTAAAGCAGGAGAGCGTGGCATGGAGGAGCTGTCCTTCTCTGTTTTACATCCTCCAGAAAAGAACTTAATTGGAAAACTAAGGCATAACTCATCTTCAAATCCAAAAGTGCATAAATCCTGTAAAAAAAAAAAATTAAATTATGTGTAACAGTGCCACCTGCTGAATCCCATCCTAACACCTTTCTTCTTAAAGCAGATGTAAGTCTTAAGAGCAATTCCATTTTGTCAAGAGGCAGAGAGTGTAAATGCCCTGTCTCTCATGTAGGATACAGGACAAAACGTAGTTTAGAATATTAAAACGTAGAATAGAATATTCGTGGAGCACATGACTGAATTGAAAGCATTTATCACTGACTGAATTGAAAGCATTTATCACTGTGCAAATGCAAACAGTCCCTGAAATTACACCAGAAATAATCTCACCTGTGTCTTCTTTTAAATGTCTGATGCAGTTGCTAGTACTGTTAGCACAGAGGTATACAAAAGTAAATCTGAATTGCAGTTCTAGTAGTGAGTAATTTGTCTATAAGGTGCCATTATCCCAAAGCTGCAAACAAAGCAAGATTCCCTGCTGAAATTCTGAGTTTAGAAATATTTGATTCTGTCCAAGAACACTATCAAATAAGTATAAAATGACTCAGGCTGTCATGAGCCAGGCGTTTTATGAAAGTGAGTGAATGACTTTACTGCATTCAGCAGTTTGATACAACAGCCCCCATGCTGCCTAAAAATGCTTAACTTTTTTTTTTGAATCATTATGGGCTGAGTTCTGCCACTTTTATTTATATTTACTCCTGTCTTTAAATGGTCCTGTTCATTTTCAGTGACCTTCATCAGCATCCTGTTCTATTGAGAATATATGTAACTGAATGGTAGGACTCTGAGGAACTCTCCAGTAGAATGACAGATAATTGTGAACCAGGAGCTGCTGGTTTGGCCAGTCCCACTGGGGCAAGGCTCATATGTGCTGTCTTGCCGCACTTTCCTGCTGTCAAGAGTTCTCCACATCATATAATATATGAAAAAATCATCAGTTATGTTTCAAAAAGGCCATTCTGACCTTGCCTAGCTCATCTTTTATCTGTCACAGTGTTACCCTAAAGGTCTGGCTTGCTTGATTTCAGGTGAGCATCCTCAGTATATGCCATTGTGGTCATGCTGAGGGTCTAGACCTAGGTCCGTTCTGGTCATAAGTCCTGTCTTTGCCTTCTTTGGGATCTAAATTGGGTCTGTAAAAGTGCAACATACCATGTCTATCTGGTAATAATTGATAGGAAGTTTTACACCAAAGAGAGCTTGCTGCAAAGTCTTTATTAGGAAGATGGAAGAGAACAGCATGTGAGGGATAGGATTTGTGTGATAGATCCAGGAGTAAAACAGAGGACGCACATCTGCCCCCTCCCCACATCCCCACTGTTCCTCTGAACATCAAAAGAAGCTCTGAGCGCATGGAAGAGACTGCTGTGGCTATTTAAGAATGTAAATCTGCATATTTTTTGGTACTGCATTTAGGAAGGTTGGACCCTAAGCGTCTGTAATAGAAAAATGCCTATTCTTTTTCTTCTCTGGCTGCCCCCTGGCACTGACATTAAGGCTGTGAGTGTAATAAATATACCGAGATGCATTCTTCAGTTTCTATTTCCAGCTTGGTGATATTGGCCTCAGTGTTTCTAAGCAAGTGAAAAGGGATGTTGACAGGCATATAAATGAAGCTGGACACATGCTTAACAAAAAACGACAGCAAAGTAAAACCAGTGACTTTGTTCCATCAAAAGATACAAATTTCCCATCCTCCAGCATAACATTCAAAGTGCCAACATTCTCTGAGATGTTTTCACAGAGGATGTTCTCTAATGGTCAATTTGTTTAAAGGAAAAAAGGATGGCATTGCAAATATAGCAAATAAAATCTAGCAACACAGCAGCATGACATTCTAGCAGAGATCCTGCTGCTGGAGTCAATCTTTTCAAAAAACAGCCATTCAGACTGGCTCTGGATGGCAGCAGTGGCACAGAACAGAGAAACGGTTTTCTTCCCCCATGGAGAGCAGACGGAAATGGGAGTACTCCTGTATTTTGGCACCCGTGCTCAATAACTGTGTGCTGAAATATCTGATAAAAGCTTCAGAGTCATCTTGAGAACCCTGTACCATGAAAAAGATACTGTTGGCTTCAGCTTGGACTCAGCTCGAAACCTTAGCTGCACACAAAGGATGTAGTGTCTTTGCTGTAATAAAGATAGTCCCTAGCATCTCTGCACTCACAGCAGTTATCAAAGTCACAAGCTTCTGTGTATTTAGTAGTCACATTAGCATGTTAAACTATTATTAAAAATCACAGACTTATTGCAGTGGGCACCTTGGATAAACCTTTCACCTACACCTCTCATGTGAAAAAGGAGCTCTGAGGTCCATATTGAGCAGTAAGCCTGTTAATCACACTGCTGACAGCAAGATGAGGATCATTGCTTATCTAAGAACAGGGCAACATGTTTCTATATCATTTTTTCATCGCAAAATAGTCAGCCTGAGCAAAAATCAGATATGGGACTGAACAGTAGATCAGCATAGCGTCCTCCAGATCTAGCTGTAAGGAGAAAAGTTATCTAAGAGTCCTTTAAATCATTAGTTATTTGGGTTCAAACATATCCCATCTTCTGAAAGTTACATGTTATGCAGATGAAAATTTTTTCTTTGATAGAATCAATTTTTAAAAGGGTGAGGAAGAAACTTTGCACTAGGTGTGAGATGTTAATGATAGCAATGGACAGGAGACAGGTCATGTCCGTTGTGAAGCTTTTTATATTATTGGTACTGCGCAAAGTGGGATGAGATGGCTAAGAGATAAGAGCTATGGATCATGAAATGTGGTCTGTGCTCTCAACCTTCAGGATTTGCTGAGCTGTTTGACTCTGAGTACTTAACCTGTAAAGCTGATGTCATGTTTAGAACGGGATAAAGCTTTATGCTCTTCATAGGTTACATGGTGAAAATGGAACTTAACTCTGGCAAAGACTATTTGCAAATCCACCAGTATTAACTGGTTTTTAATTAGAATTAACTGGATTTTAATTAGAATTAAAAATATATATTTTTAATTTAAAATGCAACTATGGGGGCATGTGAATAGCTTTCCTATGATTACCAAAATTGAATCTTTAAGAAATTGCAAGACACATAAATGGAAAAATACTATTACCACAGCATAGAGAAAAATAACCACTGCTGCTGTTGAATTTGCTGTGATTCATTGTGTGAGAATAGGAAACAGTGATCCCAGCTGAGCCGAAGACCTCATGGGATGCAGCCCTGGATAAACATATACTGCAAGACTGGTGCTTCCTGGAGGCATTTCAAAGGAAACCGGCAAGAGGCAGGGAAAGGAAGGGCACTGGACAGGGAAGTGCTAGCCCCACATCACACAACTGATCGATGTTAGGGTTAGGAGGAAAGTGGCTTGTTGCTTCTGAAGACTGTTATCTCACCCCTCGCTGTACGGATCCAAGCTGCTTTATACTCTCAAGTTGATACCTGTCACGGTGTTCTTACTTATGCTGTTCTGGCTAGGTGAAGAGCCTTCTCCTTTGTAGCTTTTGGTCTCTAGACTGGTCCTGTTACCTAATCTCTCCCTGGGATTTCGCACTCTGTTTACATGTCACTTCATCGGTCTCTGCCGCGTGTTTAGAAACGGCCCACTCAGTGCTGTGGAGCCCTTGGAGGGCCAGTGCCTTGTGAACTATGGGCTCTGATGCCACCAGGGCTCTTGGAGGACCGTCACTGCAGCCAGAGGCTGTTCTGCATGCACAGCGTCTGCGTCTGGTGTGCAGGGCTGCTCTGTGGGTTGTTGTGTAACTGGGACCACAGTAACTTTGTGCCTAGTGCTGGGAGAGCTGTTGAGCTCGGGAGTTGGGCAAAACTTGGGCACGTCCCTCTGTTGCCCATCAGTGACTGCCCATCAACTGTTAGTTAATTCCGGTGCAGGGACTGGTTCTTCCTGCCTGTGCAGACCCAACGGGGGCCCGAAGTTATTGAACAACCAGATTAGACAAATGCTTCTCCCCGGGGATAGGCGTGTTGTGCTGCCTTGGGGTAAGGAATGGGCTTGATGACCCTACTGTCTTTTCCTTCCTTTTTTTTCCCTGTGATTTTAGGTTGAGACTTCCAGGGTTATCATAATGCAGATTCTGATAACAGTCCCTGTAGCTCGAGGCAGAGATTTACAGTTGGTTTGTTGTTCTCTTATGTTGTCTAATGGTATCTGGGATTTTCACTACTGTGCGGAAAGCTTTCTAAAGGCACCAGCCGTTCTGCCTGGGAGTTATTCTTGGCTGTGGCTTTCAGACCGTGATTTGTATTTGCTCTCTTCAGCAGCAGTGAGGGTAGCCCACAGGAGCCGTGGGGATGTGCTGGCCATTCACCTTTCTGATCTTTTGTCACAATATATTTAGTGGGAACCGTGGGGGTGGGAGGAACACAGGAAGAGGCTTCCAGCTGCTTGGTGTCAGAGGGGAGAGACACCACTGCTCAAGTCCTCTATCATAGTCAGCACAGAAGGGAGAAACCCTTTAGCCTTGCAAGAGCTTGTCCTCATAATGCTCAAGAGCTGAGCTCTGAGGCTCTGCAGGATTCTCACCCTGAATTGATAAAAAAGTAAATTAAAAAGGAAGCAAAATTTTATTGAAATTAACATAAAGTCCCTTTCATCATTAAGTTTAGTCCTCAGTAGAAAAAGACTCCAAAATTGATTTGAAATCTCTGTACAACCATCCTCTCTAATGTGAAGCAAGGATCCAAGTAAATGAATGATTTGCTTAAAAAATTCTGACTAATCTTGAGAACATTAAAATTAATATAAATGTGCGATTTCAAGTTCTACCAATTTTGGATCCCTTTTCTGTAAGTACATATAATTTGGAATGGGACCTGAGCTATTTTGTGTGTAAGTGCACAGGGAATGCATTGCACTGTCTTTAATTAGGATATAAAAGGGAGATCAGCTTCACTCTTTCACATAAAGTATGGAAATACCTTCCTAAATGAACTGGAATAGAAACAAAACATACTGTCGAATGGAAAATGGAGTGACTTGCTTTGGTGATGTGGAAGTAACAATTTTCATGGAAAAAAAAAAATTGCAAAATTGTAACAGGATCTGATCACATATGCTAGCCCTGTAAAACCTGCTAATTTTGGTGTCTAAAGTTACATCAGGGAACTAAGCTGTGGACTGCAGGAGCTGTGAGGACAAGAGAGGTCACGTCCCGGTGGCCCCAGCTTCATGGAGGAGCATTTGCATTTGCTGCCCTCCTCCCTTCAGAAGGGGCCTTTCTAGACAGTTCGGTGCTGATACTAGGGAAATTTTAGGGAAGGTGACCTGAGCTGCTATGTCTGAAAGCCACATATTCCTGAGCTTCAAAGTCCAATTTATTTTTGTATCCTGAAAGAAAAACTGCATTAACTGCCCTGGAGATGCTGTGGTATTTCTTGTTCAGCCTTAACTGCAATCTGCTATGTATATGTATTAAGATGCTGGAATCAAAGGGTTTAAGATAAGATCAAGGCACTGTGTCATCCAAATCTAAATTTCCATATTAACCCAGATCGCTACTTTGTCTGTAGTGATGTACTTTGAGCCCAATGATTTCAGTTAGACTGAAGTATTTAGTCTTTGGGAAAAGCAGATGGTTGTCACTAAAAAAAAAAGAGAAGCTGGAAAGAGAAGCAAGATTATCCCCATGCCTGAGACATCCAGGAAAGTGTGGGTGCCTGGGAAAGAGTATTCTCTGCCCCACTGTAGAGCCCATCTTGCCTGTTGCCCCTGGCCTTTAATGCTCCAGGGCTGGACACAGGGGAAACTGGAACCTCAAGCACATTTGGCCAGTTGAGAATGAATCCTGTGGTAGCTTTGTTGGGTGACCAGATAATCCCTTGAAACATGAGACCTGATTAGAATCTTTTTCCTAACGCAGAGATGAATTTTGTAAAGGATGAAGAGCAGCTTCTGCTCGCTGGCCCCGGAGGATGAGGACCTGGCTGTAGCTGCTCACAGCTGCCCCTTCTCCTCCCTTCCATTTCCTGCCTGTTGAGCTTTGCTGAGTGGGCTCCAGCCGTGTCCTCTCATGTCCTCTCAATATGCCATGCTCAGAAAAGGTGCTAGGCCAACAGTCTTGTGGGGGACAGAACATCTTTCCTTTGGAGCATAAATATAGCAGGGCTCTTGCACGGCCAACTTCCCCATAATGCCCACTGACCAATTATATTGCTGCTAAACCAAGCTACAGTAAAATCTGTGTCACGCTTAAATTGCTGTAACAAAAATGTGCGGTCAACTGTATCAGGAACCTTGGGTAGATCAATAAATAAGGCTCCATAAATGTGGCTTATATCCAGAGAAATAATAGTAGCATTCCCAATGCATACAGCCACGGTGCAGTAGTTAGTGGGCGCACGGTCCTGCATCCAGAATGAACAGCAGTTGCTTAACTGGTGTATAAATCTGCTGTGCACACATGAGTGTGTGGGTGACTCCTAGTGAGAAACGGCCAAGGCATATTTGAGTTTTTGTGCAGTTTTGTGAACCTGGAGGAGAACTGCTCACCGTGTAGGTTCTCCCTAATTTAAATTGAGGGCCGACACGGCTGCCGCCCCAGCTGATGAGGTGCCGCACTGAGTAATGGTCACATATGGAAGGTGCATGAGCAGCAGCTACCTCTCAGTGCTACAGCAGTCACCAGTGCCAGAGCAGCTGGATTCCTCCAGGATCGCTTCTTGGCTAAAATGCCTTTGCTTCCTGCCCCATAAATTACTTAACGCTAATACTTGGGATGATTTTGACTGGCCCTAATGTAGCAATTGCAGTCAAGTAATGTGTTATGAACTCGTAAACACTGGCAGTCAGGCCGAATTGTTTATCAGGCACATTTATAATCCTGTTCTCATGACATTTTTTCATTACTGGATAACTTTTGCGGGAGGGTGAGCTTAGTGATTAATCACTATTATGGAGAAATTAGAAATGATATGTTCTAGTCACAGTCCTGACTTGGTAAAATCAGTTCAGGGTGCCAGGCTAAGACAGAGTCATGCTGCAGTTACTGACTATTGCGACTCTCTCATGAAGCTGTGGATGCCCTGACGGAGCCATGGCCGGCGTTTTTGTGTTCATGAATCCATATGCTGTCCTCATTGCCTCAAACCTGCTCCTGATTCACATTGTTTAAGGTGTTTTCCATAACTGTAGCTATAGCATCAAATCTTGGAGGGTGGTTGCTAGAAGTTTGTGCTCCTAACTGAGGCGTAGTATTTGTATCAAGCTGGAGGGAACCTACCAATTATTGGATATTAAGTTGGGGACATTTGGAGTTCTCTCACTTGTCCTCCCCAACCCTTGTATCCTCCCTAGGGAACAGAAATGTAGACTTTTGGTCAGTGCATCCTGGTGCAAGCTGCAGCTATGAGCTCTATGAACTAAACAAGGGATGTGAGTAAGTTTCTCAAGATATAAAATTCACATAATGTAAATTATACAGCATCTAGCTTCTTAAAGCTTACATGTTCCACCTAAAAAAAAAATGGGCTTAAATTTGAATGTAAGCAGAACAGTCTCTCACCTGGCTTATTTCAGCTCCAGAACTTGGGGCAGAGGGCCAGCAGTCTCGGAGATCAGCAGCTGGAGCCAGGCACGTGCATGTGACATTTAACCTTTGAATGAGTGGCAAGGGCTGGGGGATACGGCGACAGCAAATGGGTGAATAGTAAATCCAGTAAATGGATTTGGTATGTATGTGAAGAATGTTTGTATGGGTCATTTAACACCACAGTTACCCAAATTTGTCCTGGCCAGGGGCTTGTCACTTAAGCAATTAATTGAATGAGATGGGCAAGGATCCACATTACCACGCCTCTCTCGGCGAGGGCTGTGCATGTACATGTGACAAATAAATTGCTGGTGACTGGCAGGGATTGTAGTGAAAGGTGACATGCCCCCTAGCTAGAGGCGTGCTTTCGAGGCAATTAATCAAATGATTTGGGCAAAGATATGTGACAACACCTATCTCAGATAGCACTGCACATACACATGAAATTAATGATCTTGATGAAAGGAAGAAGAGAGAATTTAAAGTCTCCTCTAAGGAGCTAGTAAGACTGGTAGAATATTTCTGCCTTAGCTGCAAGGGAGTGCCGGCGTTTTCAAAGCCATCGTGCCTGTGCCTATTTGGGGAATGTAGTTTTTCACATATGCAGAAGGAATCAGGAAGAAATTTTAATATCCTGAAATTCCCTAGGCTTGAAAGTCCTTTATACATGTGACATGTGTGGCCCAAGTTTAATAAAAAGGTACCAGAAGTATTTAAACATTATTTATAAGAACAATCCACATCTTTGCCGTCAGGGACCAGATAATGTAATATGTAGGTGTCTGCAAATAGACATTCCCCTAATGGCAGTGGTTGTAATTTTAGAGCATTCTAGGCCATGATACATTTGTGCAACGCAAATGAAAATCGGTCTGAACACAGTCCTTGCCAAATTTATGCTGGGTGATCTTAAAACCAAATTGTACAATTGACTGTTACACAGTTCTAGCAATGAATTTATTTTCTTCTCCTTCTTTGGAGATCTTTATAACCCGCTTGGATGCAGCCCTGTGCCACGTGCTCTAGGTGACCCTGCGTGAGCAGGGGGGTTGGACTCGACCTCTGAGGTCCCTTCCAACCTTGGGCATTCTATGATTCTATGATTCTATGGACGTACCTGGCTCATTAACTGTTTTTCTCCTTTCCCTTGGAAAATCACACTTACTGTTCCATTCTGGAATTGTTTCTCCATCACGAGCCTCTCCCTGAGTCGCTACTTATTCAATTAAAAGACTTAGAATGTCAACAACTAATTATTTTGACTGATAATGTGGCCAGCCCTGCCCTCATGCTCTGATGGAGGATTAAGACTCCATCAGTTTATGAGCTTCATCTGGAGATGACAGCCCCACACAGAAAGTTCTCAATGTTGGTCTGTAATGTTTGTCTTCTTCCTTTTCATATTAGAGAACTAGTCTGTCCCTCTCTTTGGATTCTTCCTGCAGTATGCATCATAACTTTATTTTCTTCCTACCAGTCCTGATGCTCTTTGGGAAGTGCTGTCTTTGCGTTCTGCAGCAGTAGCATTGCTAGGATAGCTCAGTGTATCCCTGATAAAAACTTGTGAAGATTTCCTTTACAGTTCAATTGCAGCTTGAGTTTGCCTCATTTCTGCAGAGCTCTCTTTCCCAAGCATCTGTGTCTTGCTGACTTGAAATGGGCAGAAATTGTTACTCAGCCTTTACAGACTCATATATTGTCAGTGACCTTCCTCCAGATGAAGTGTTGAAGATTTTCTCAGTTTTGTCACAGCAACTCACAGATTCTTAAGAGAAAGCAAAAATATCATGTTAGCCTAAATGATTGGCAAACTGGTTGACAAGCACAATGGGAAATGATCTTTAGTAGGTACATTAACACCTTGCCATTTCTGAGAACTTTCAGTTGAGGTGAGTGGCAGTTTTGGTGTTTTACATAACTTAATTCCCACAGGAGAGAGGGTGCAAGAAAAGGAAAAGCAGGACCCTACAGATGATGGAATCTGATCAGTTAATTTCGAAAGAAACTTAAAAGGATTTTTTTCACCTCCTTGTCATTTTCATCTCATCTTTTCCACAGTCTCAAGAAAGGGAAAGAGTGCAAGAGACCGGTGAGCTCAGGCCCCACCACTCCTACAAGGTCAAATGCATGATCTTCTCTAATGTTGTGTCTGAACTGTGGCTTTGGAGAAAAAACAATTTTTTTTTCTACCACCCTAAATGAAACATAAATGTAGCAGCAGAAAAGTCTTGGAGAGATACATGATGATCATAGAGAGATTATTCTGTACAGAACAGGAACCCCATATTTAACACATTCACAAGCACAGAAATCCTTTGCAGGCTGGTTATCACTGCTGCCATGCGGTCTGCTGGAATCTGGAGATATGAGGTAACTGCTTGAGCTGTGTCAGTGTTTGGAGTTAAAAAATGAATGCATTGCTGTCAAATGAACCTTCTGTCTTTCTTTAAGCCCCTTTTTATCATTAATATGCAAACAAAGAAATAGCAAGACACCAACTGCATGTCAAAAAAGAAACTGATTCAAAAATGCAATAATTATGTAGGACATACATAGAAAAATATGAACAAACAGACATCTTAAATATATAGACACCAAGGATGTGGGCTTGATGGTTGTAGTTCCATCTTCCCACTGATATTTCTATTGGAGAGGGAGAGAGAGGGAGAGAGGTCTGTACATGGCTCATCTCAGAGTCTGCAGGGCGTTAGTCCTGTTTTGCATTCAGTATTATGGCAAGTTGAGCCCTCTCTGCTTGCCGTAATGTTGGATGCAAAATAGGACTAGCATACAACAGAATGCAGTGTTATCTGCTTGGCTCTGTTATGCGCCTATATAGAGTGGAAGAGATTCAAAAAAATGAAGGATGTGTTTTCAATTATTGGCTCTTCTCCGCAGAGCCAGGCCAGTAGTCAACAGACCAAACTGTTTCAAGGGTTTGTGTACTGTCGTGTGAGATTGACCTGCTGGGATATATTTTTCTATATTATTTCTCTGTCTCCTCTAACTTTCCTCCTGGAAATGACAAAACACAGCCTGTATGGTAAAACCTCTGCCGAGACTCCCATGCTGCCTTGACTGGGGGCGGATTACAGACTGAATGAGAGGAGCAGAGGGCAGAGTCAAAAACAAGGGAAATTTTCCAAAGAACAGCTTGACAGGAAGATGTAGACTGGGATCACAAACCTTGTAGATTCCTGGCCAGACCCGTTCTATGTGAGCCTTTCAATATGAAGATGTTAATTAAACCAGTTTAATTCAATTCATTACAATCTTTATCAGAACCAGTCCAACATAGCAGTCGACCCACTAATTGTTTTCCACTGAAAATAGAGTTGGTCCATCTGAACCTACAGGGCTTTATCATTGATTACAGGGAAGCTAGATTGATGATCTTTGCTTAGTTCTTAATGAATTAATCTGCATTGGTGATGAGGAAAAGTCGAAATAGTTTTGGTTTTAGTCTTGCACATCTTGAGTGCACGTCCTTCATTTTGCTAAGCAACAATGGATAAATGAGAAGGCTCTAGCTCAGTAGAGTTCATCACAAGCTTCAGAATGATAATTCTGTTGTTTTCCATTTTGCTTTTGCTTAGAATTGAGCCTCAGCCTATAAGCACATTGTTTTCTTTGATCTCTAACCTGAAAATGGCTCAATTTGAGTTTTACAGTAAAAGATAAATCAAAGCTGGAGTTTGGGTTTCCCACTTGTAGGCCGTATTTGAGTTTGCTGTAAATCAGCATCACTTCTGGCTGGCAATGAAGCAGAATTTTGTACCAACTTTAAAATGTGCCCTGCTGGAAAATAGTCTAAGTAAACTACAGTATAAGTCATCTATCTGTATTTTGCAAAATAACTAATTCCACAATGCTATTATTTTCCATAATAAAAAGTGATTATTCTTGGTTTGTGCAATTCTGTACCAGCAATTAGTAGCACTCTTAGAAGACATTTTATGGAGGAGATTTATGTGGATGCACCCACATATGAAGACCTATAACCATGTGCACAAACGTGGTTGTGAATTTAGGTTTAGGGGCTTATTAAAATGACCTGTTGCTGCCTACTGCTTTTAGATGCCCTCGGTTAAAAAGCCGTGAGGATACTGATTGTGGAGCCATCATGTTACAAACATTAGTTAATGCTTCTGTTAGTCAGCTCTCTCTGGAGTGCAGTAGTGTCCGATCAGAAGGCATTAATCTCACACTGGCCGATACACAGAAATGCAGTCCAGCTCTGGTAATGTGCAGCTCTGCTCCTCTGCAACTGCTGCACTGTTGACTTGTGAAAAAGATGTTGACTTTTCACTAACCTACGGAAGTCTTTGGTTTTCTGCCACTGGAAAGTACAAACATGTATATACAGGCACACACATATATATGTATACGCCTGCATATCTGCTTTCGTTGATCTGCCTCCTGTCTTTAAAACCTTCCCTGTTCTCTCTGCAGGCATCCGCTTCCTCATCTGCAGTTATGTTTTGATCTCTGCATTGCCTGTTTCCATAACTGCCCGTCCTCGTTATTTGTTTTTCTGTTGGCCCTTGTTCTCGAAACCCTTTTCACTCTGGTACCTTCAGGGCATTTGCTATTAGGCTTTAATCTTCTTGAAATGTCTTGATCCCACTGTGCCATGTATTTTACATCTTGTATCGTTGTTGTAAGACCTTTGGAGAAGAGGATGATATTTATTCTGTTTACATAGCACCTTGCATAAAGAGTTACTAACTGGTTAAGCCTCTAAGCTATAATGTGCTGTGTGTGATATTTAAGGCTGAATTAGCTGTGGGAATAAGCCCCTAGCTTGCCAGTTACCATTTTTAATCTAACCTTTTCTGTGTGTTTTTTTTAGGGCTGACGAAATGCTCCAACCAATTACAAATTGGTAGGGAGGAGGTAGACTGGTTGCTTCTTTATGGTGTTGTTGGGCCTGGTTTGCTAGAGGAGTCCCCCCACAAAACCAGAGTACAGTGCAAGCCGCTTGGATCTCCCCAAATTGTCCAAATGTCCAGTCTGGACGGATGTCCAAATCGAATCAATCTGTTACTAAACACTGACCTCAGATTTTGTGCAAACCTCATTTTCCTGCCTGTGAATTGTGCTGTCATTGCCACACTTTCTCATCTTTATATCCTAGTGTTATATAATACCGTATAAAAAGCATTCATGAAGTCAACTACCTTGCATTTCCAGCTTCATTCCTGACAGCTTTTCATTGCTGTGCTCACAAAAGCTTTACTGAGCGTGTCCTCCCCTTTGGAAATCCACTTGGACCCTTTGCTGTGCAGCTTGTCCAAACAGCCATCTGCTCTGTGCCTTATCACGGAGTTTGGGATCTTCGCCTGTGCTGCAGCTCTGTAGTTTCCTAGTTCACCCCTTATTTCCTTTCTAAGCATGGATGCACTGTAAGTTTTCTTCAAATGCTCAGCCCCATTGAAAAATAATTGCTGTTTTCTAAGGTGATGTGCAAACCGTTACTGTTAACAATAGTGCTACTTCAAAGGTTTTATATAATGCTATGAACTTTTTTTCAGGGAAGTTCTTTTCACTGAAGATCCCACCCAGGAGGGGTTTCTGCAATTCAGTGTGAGGAGCTGAGCATGCTCTGAAACGCAGAAGGATTTGATATATTCCTGTTTTTTAAGTGGAAGCTGCCAAAGAAGGGATGCAATAGAAACCTTATTCTTTTCACAGGCTGAAGTTATTTTTTTCATCTCTCTTCACTGTACAGTTCCAGATGCAGAAAGTTCCTTTGTGACTTGTGACTTCAAGACTTGACTTTTTTCTCTTTATTTACTATGTTACCATGGTAGTTTCTGCTGTGTTGCCCCATTAGTAAATGTGTATCTTGTTCTTGTGTGGCTTGCTCTTCCTCCCTGCTATTTGGGTGCAAAAAGGAGCACATTCTTACTCTAGCAGTACTAATTCTTTCTGCTGAAGAACTTGTCTTTCTAAAACCTACAACCTTCCTCAAGGACAGCCCTGCCCTGTGGCAGCTGCATATATTGATGCTCACATATTGGGGCTTAGTTTTCATTTCTTTACTTTTCAGGCTCAACCCGAGCTGCTTCTTGATAACTCCAAGAACTTTTGTACTGCAATTGCACGCTTGGATCTTGTTGCTTTGGATCTCCTGGATATCCTTCCTGTCTTCCTTACCGTGATTGCTCTGGCCACACAGTGTCCCACTAACTGAAGGCCACAAAAAAGGTTGGACCTTCAGGGCAAGGCTGATGCAGGAATGTAGAGCGGGGAAGTACTGAAGAAATCTCTTCTTAAATTCCAACCAAATATTAACTCTGTGTCTTGTTGACCTGGTGCTGTTGGTGCTCCCTTTCCCTGCTGTGTTCTCTCGCTACGTGTCCTCCGAGAGGTGGAATTTATCACCTCCCAGGCAGATGGGGCATTTGGCAGGCACGGGATCCAGCTGTAAAGCGCTGGAAGGTTCCCAATAGCAGCATCTGGGCTTGGCTCTGGCTTATTGCCTGAATTCCATGTGAACTCCTAACAGCTGGCTGAGGAACTGCCTCTGGGGTTAGCTCGGAGGTGGTTGCTACAGATCTGGCTGTGAAATCATATTCTCCTGACATCCCTCTCCACTCAGAGGAAATGTACCCATACGTTTACAGGCAGGCATCTTTTGTAGCTCAAACTTCAAATGTACTGTGTACAATATGACCATGTATCTCTTTGTCCCGACAAGACTACTAATCTGAAAACCGTGAAGAATAAGTTTATGTGCTTGCATTTCAAGTATATGTATTTCTGTATATATGAATATAGTTAATTGTGAGTTAATTCCGTATACTGTTATGACTGCTTTGACTCCGAGTCAGTGGACGTTTGCCAGCAGAATATTTGGCTAAGTATTTCCCATCTCCTGTAGCTGCAGAACTCTGCGGGTTTTAGGCATGTTGCCTTCTGTCCGTCGTGCTTAAAACACGGCCTTGCGCAGCTGAATCATGTTGCCTTCGTTATGTGAAACTTATTCCTGAGCACACGTTTGGTAAAGACTAATTTTGCAGGCTTAAATGACTTCTAATTTTGTGCCTGACCACCTTTCTGGGGATTTTCAGCACTAAACAGATTTCAAGGCAGTCCAAAAAACACAAATGTTTTTTGGAAGCAATGTTTTGTAATGTTCATCAAACCTGCTGGAAAATAGTCTGAGTCTTCTATTTATGAGAGATCCTTGACTATAATATATTTGAAATAGGGGATAAGAAATATTTTTATTTCATAGGTATATATTTCTTTATTTCCTCTGCGTGTATAGATATCTCTTTCTTGGGTGTCTATGCATATAGATGGGACTTCCATATCTTAAAACGATGTATGAGATGTATGTGACTTAGTGTGGGTGCTATGTGTGTGTGTTCGTAACTGACCATGGTGTTTTGGACCAAGCAAAGCAAGAAGCCTTAGGATTTGTTCTCCCTTTTGTAGAAATCCTCTTTTTTCCTGAAACACTGTGCAAAGATGCTGTTTCTTGAAGGCAGGTTGAATGCAGAGTTTGACTATTGCAATACTTATCTTTGCTACCCTTATATATAAGTATAAAACCAGAAGATTGCAGATGAGAAGCAGTTGAA
Source organism: Nothoprocta perdicaria (assembly GCF_003342845.1). Classification (NCBI taxonomy): domain Eukaryota; kingdom Metazoa; phylum Chordata; class Aves; order Tinamiformes; family Tinamidae; genus Nothoprocta; species Nothoprocta perdicaria. The sequence goes on along the minus strand of NW_020456198.1, from coordinate 5,485,725 downwards.
AACAGTAGAGTGTTATCTACTAATTTCTACTAAGTCTTTGGTTGGTTGGTTGATGTTTTCAGTGTCATCGCTACTGAAGTTTTGAATCAAGACTGCTGGAGTCTTACAAGATGAATTGGTCTGTCTCACTACAGCCTTCGTGCAGGAACCCAGGCGTGTTGCTGTTGTTTTTCGTTAAAGACAAGAAAAGAGGAGAGGAGAGGAGAGGAGAGGAGAGGAGAGGAGAGGAGAGGAGAGGAGAAAAAGAAAAGAAGTGCCTTTTGGTATTTTTCTCTTATTTTCCTTAGATTACAAGTAATTTTGAATACAAGAATATGGTGTGGTTGTTCAATCTCTGAGGTCATCTGGGCAGAGGCACAAGCCTTAGTTTTAATACTGAGTGTGCAGGGTGGTTGATGTTGCCTGAGATAAGTCGGTCTTTGACATTGTAGACATCATAGGATGCACAGTTGCTTGTGGTACAGGTTCCCACCATCGTCTCTTTTTGACAGCTCAACTATTGTCAGAGATTTTCTCAATCGGGGCAATGCATCTGTTCCTCTCTCCCTTTTAACATTGAAGATGCTGCTCTGACTAATGCTCAGCTAGCTGGGGGAGCCTGGTGTTAAAGTCAGAAGCATCAGAGAGCACCAGGCGTCCTACCCTCTGCACGACCTCTGCCAGTCAGGTCAGGTTAGCGGCTGCTGGATTACACACAGCGAGCAGTGGTCCTCCTGTTGTGACTGCTCCATGCGGCTGCTGAGACACATCTCTCTCCATTAGCTCGTCTGGAAGTGCAATATGCATGGAAAAGAAGGGTATTTATACAATGCGGAGCAGGAATCATGAAGGAAAATAGCATTTTCTCTGTTTCAGAGACTGCTGCAACTTCTCTGTAGCTTTTATATTTCTTAGTACTAAGAAAGGTAATAGGATTATTTGTTTTTAATTTCAGAACTGTAGTAGGTGCTGGGGAATGGCAGGATGATATAAACCTTTTTACGTTTTGTGTGTGCGGTTTGGGATCATCCTACACTCGGTGCTCTCAGATCTATATGTCATGACTAACATGCACAGAGCCAACATCTGTAAAGGGGTGATTCTTGCCCTGTTATACCTAAATCTGCTCTGTGTCTGTACCAGCTGGTTGCTGGCTCGGAGTCTTGCTGACAGACCAGTCACAACTGACTTCTAAAACTGCTTGGTAGTTGGGGCAAAGCATTAAAGAAAGTTTTAAGGCCAACAACCTCCGTGCATAGGCAATAGCCTCTGTTCTGCTCTGAAAAGCACAGAGCAGAAGTCCCTTGCATACGTTAAAGCCCCCAGTACTATCCAGGTCTGCTTGGATTCTCACTTTCTATACCAGAAAAAAAGTGTTTTTTTTTCTGGCAGCATCTTCTGATGTTTTGCAGAGGAATCCTTAGAAGCTATAGCAAAGACCTCTGCTTCTTGAGCTCAAGTAACTGTTAGCTAGCACAAAGTAACGCTGTCTGTGAGCTGCCATCTCACAGACCTGAGTCTACAGATGAATACATGCCAAAAAATATCATTATCATATTGTAATGCTATTTAACGTGTTAGTTAGTCCCTTTTCAGAGCAGTTCTAAGTCACTGACCTGTTCATAACTTAAGATTTCAGATGAACTGGGGAATTTTGAACAAAAGCAGCAAACCCATCTTGAAAAAGAAAAGATCAGTCCATTTGGCTTCCCGGGTATAGCAAGAACACCTGTTTTTTCCATCATTTTCTTAATACCTTTTTAATAATGTCTGTTTTACCTTATAGAGTGCAGTAGTGCACTTACAAAGAACTCTTTCTTTTAACAGCCATTGTGTTTTTAACAGTACTTTGAATAATAGAAATTCACTTCTCCAGTGTCCCAACTGACAGGGCATACTGTTCCATCAGCGATACATCTTCAAAATTAGATTTAGCAAATAAAAGTGTGTTGAACTTTAAATATAAATCAGACCTATTCCTTGGATCTTCTTTTAACTGCAAACCTTCAAAGAAATTATATTTTTACTCCCAGCAAATTACCTAGGAGAAAAAAATGACAAGAGTAATCTATTTTTTTCACAGCTGGTCGGTTGGCCAGAGTTTCTCATCAAGGAGTACATGCTGTTTGCTCCCCAGATGGACAGGCTGGATGAGTAACAAATCCACAGAGCCTGGGACACAAGGTAGAAATTATCCTGCCTGTGCTTTTAATCTTGCACAGCTCTGCTCACTGGTAATTGCGAGTGGCCCATTTCCAAATGAGACTCTACTGGGACAATATCCTAAATCTTGTCAGAATGAGTCCCATTAAATCCTGCTCTGGAATTAGGCCAAAAACTTGTAATAATTACAGGAAACTTATTTTTAAAAAAGTTGAAGCTGTGTAATGGTGACAATTAGACATTTAAGCAACATCAGCTGTAATTGCAATCTTAGCTGCTTCTGCTTTGTCCTTCGTGTGGCTGAGGCAGAATGACAGAACCAGAGGTGCTGAGAGAAGAGCACCTGGAGCTGGGGCCACGCTCGGTGTCTGTGCTGTGCTGGGGCAGCCCTGGGTGTTTGATCAGCGCCTGGCAGATTCCCCAAGCCTTGCAGAAGAAACGTGGTCTGTACCCTGCCACACAGCTGTCTGGGTCACATCATGTTCAGTTTGCTTTTCCTTTAGTTTAAAGCGTGTTTGCTCTTGTTATCATTCTGCCCAGGGATCTCCCTGCTGTACCAAGTGAAGGGCACTGAGAATTAGGAGACTTTACTGAGAGAGTCCTATTAGAAAGTGTGAATCATCAAGTGATGCTGTACATTCGCCCCAAACCATTTCCTCAGGGAGACCAACCTCCCCTGTACTCAAGCAGCCCAGATGCTGAACGCCTGCACTTTCCTCTTCCTGTGCTGTTGAGATGCCACAGCAGAGCAGAAACCTCTCCAAGGTGCACTAACATGCTAGTGGGCATATTTAAAAGAGATATGCCTAATTTCTAAAGAGAGCCTCCGGGCAAAATGCTTCTCTTTTACGCTGGTGTAATCCTGTCGACTCCTAAATCATTATACTTTTAAACTAAGCCTGTAAACATCAGACTCCAGATTCATTAGTGCATGACTGGGAGGGCTGCTGTTGGGAGCGTCGTGGTAACTGGAGCACTTGGATCCTCCAGCCCTTTCCATGTGAGCTGAACAGGGGCCTGTCCAGCCTGCAGTGAGGCTCTCCAGTGCAGTGAGGGACCCTGTGTTTCAGGAAAGCTCAATGCTTCAATTCTGCTCAAAGCAGATCTTTCTTCCTGTCTCCCTGTTTTAAAATCATATCTGATGAATCAGCTGAGTGGATTAAAACCTGGGCACCCACAGATGTCTTCTCCTTTGCATCCCCCAGCAGCTGGTGGTGCTTCTCATCCTCTTATGCAATGAAGTGTTGTGTTGTCCCCACTCCCATCGTGCCTTGGCCACCCAGGTGGCCCTTGGCCACCTTGGGTGGCAGGCTCGCCCAGGGATGGACTGAGCATCCCAGTGTGCAGGGGCAACGTGGCAGGTTGGTAGTGACACGAGGTGGCCTTGGCTTGAGGCAGAGGGGAAGCAGGTACCTGCCATGGTGCAGCTTGCTGGAGATGGCACCACTGAGGGCTGTCCTTGGCCCTGCTGAGTTCGAGTAGGTGAAACCTCCTCAGAGCCCTTTGCATCTTCTCCTCTCTGGCCAGTCTGCCCGGGGTGTGTGTGTGGAAGAGGATGTAGGGAAAGATCAGATTAGGAGAAATACATTCAAACTAATTAAGTTAGGATTTTTTTTAAACTCTCCTAATAGATTGTGATTGTCCTATGTCGTCTTGTTTTACCTGGTGTCTGTAAAATTTATTGGGTCTGGGAAATTTCTCTGAGCCATTATTAGGACTCAGAGGAGTTCCTCCCCACCTTCTTTCTCTCTCCATGCAAGGGGCAAGGTGAAGCACTGCTGGGTTACATTATTCAAGAACCCAGTGACCGCCCCTGTCCTCTTTGCTCTTGCTAGCAGCCTCAGAGAAGGTGAGGTGAGGTGAATGCAGTCCTGTTTCTGTGTAAAGAACAGTGCATTAATAGTGTATTTTGGTACTCTATCCAAACACTTATTTTAGTAGTTACATAAGTTCTGTGCTGTAGGACTGCAGCACAGATTCTTGGAAGCACTGATCCTTGCAGTAGGATTCTTGGAAGGGCTTTGCTGTTAGTTCCCCAGCAGCTGAGGTGTGTGTGTGCTGATCTCCTGTAAACCCTGAGGACTGCTTTGTCTTCTGCAAACTCCAAAAAGCAGTTCATCAGAGGTAATTTAGATAAAGTGTTTGTGCCCTTGTTTAACTTCATGGTCAATATTTAACTGCTTAGCTATAGTAAAGATACCTTGCTAAGTAGCACACACTTGGTCTGCTAGAATGCAGATTTGTTGCTGCACCCTAATGGTAATTTTTCTCCTCTGTAAGAAAGTAACATCAGACTGTTTACAAACAAGAACATGACTAAACATGCACATTTGTATGAATGTGGGCAGAGAGGCTACAACTGAAAGGGCTAAAGATGAAAAATGCTACATAATACTTGTATAACAGGAGAAAAAGTGCAGCTTTTTGTGCAATAGGGCAAGAGACTGGTATATGCAAGACAGAAAGGGACTACTGATCTTCTGCATAATACTGTCCAGGAAGTTGCCACAGCAATTTCTTATGCGTTTACTTCAGATCTTTTTGCAGTTCCTGTAGATGAAAGCAAGTGGAGGAACAGTGCTAATACTAGAACTAATACTGAACAAAAGTGTCTAAGAAATATGTGTGTCTATTCAAGAACTGTGAATCCTGCTGTAGCTAAGGTTTGATATCTTTCACAAGCAGGAAGGGCAAAGTCCCTTTGTATTTATGTTATTCGTGTATTATGTTCTGGTTCTGCCTAATGATTTTCAGGAGGAAATAGAAAGCCAATTACAGGGCATTGATCACTGCTGATGCTCCTATTTGGAAAGCAGTAAGCCAAACTGCCTTATGGCATAAGCAGCAGATGACAAGAAGCAAAATAAGTTTTCCAAAGGGCCTGGTTTGTTACTGAGCTCACAGTAAAATATGTTCCAAAGAAGTGTAGATAGTTAGTAAACCATTTTTCCTGTTATTCTCCTTGGGAGGAGAGCTTTAGCTCAGCTGAAGCATGGAGAGCTCTGCTTCATGAACACTATGTAAGCTCTGCATTCCTCATAGATGTATGTGAAGGACCCAGAGAACAAATCTCTTCTGCTCGGTCATTTCTTTTGTCATCGTAGGCTCCCGTAATTGGGTCAGAGGAGGCTGAATGTTCTGCACGTGAGCAAGAGAGAAGACATTACCGTATTGTCCGAGTACTGATGGTTGCTTTCATTATCCCTTCTCATTTTGTGTTCCTGCAGGATGCATTCCTTTTCTTAATCACTTAGCCCAGTATGGGTTTTTATTGAAAAAAAAGGTCTTAAAAGCAGTCTTGAATATTCCTTGGCTGCAGTAAAAATAAATAAATAAATAAAGTAATTGAAGCTCAATTAATCAGGACATTAATAAATTCAGTAGGGATGGTAATTAGCAGAGAGTTTTCATGTCATCAGCCACTTTTCAAGCCAAATGTTAGTAAGGGTTCAGATCTCAAAACGTGTGAACTGCAGCTACACTTCAGATCCCCTGGCAAAACCACAGCCTGATCCAAAATCCATTGCCGTATTTCTTTTGAGTTCAGTGAGGTCAGAATTTGACTACAAGAATTTAATAGAGCATTGAAAAAGTCCTTATTTTTTCCAGAAAAAAAAATCAGCATGAGGCAAATGGGAAGCAGATGTGACGATGAATCATGAGGAACTGCAACATTTGGGTATCATCCTGGCCATGGCAAAAATACTTTAAATTTGTGCATGCAGACATTTGGAAATATTTATCGAACTTATCTGCCAGGCAGGAGAGCACCGGCAATTACAACTTATTTACGTAAATGCCATTAGTTGTTGGCTACTGGTGCATTTAATTATAAGCAAATCTCCTTTACTCTCTTAAGCCCCTTTTAGCAAAGAAGGGATGTTGGTTCAGCTGTCAAAAAGTGATAGGAAGAGCCATTTCAGGACATGTGGAGATTTCTCCTGCCTTAAACACAGAGCTTTTCTCTGCAGCTCAGTTTCTCCTGAGCTTACATTTATACTCTCATTTGAAGTGCCTTAGCTTCCTTAAAGCCTTGTTCCACCTGAGGAGAGATGTTCCTGGCTCACTCAGTGTCAGCTTTGATTCGGGGGGTAATACTGCAGAGATCCAGGAAGCTGTGGCCTTTCCCACCAGTTGGTCATCTGTCATTTCATTACAATAAGGTCACCAAATTGACGTGTCCTGGCTAATTCTTCTAATACAGGGATATAGCTATCTCGTGGCTCCTCAGGTAACTGTATATGCTGTCTAAATTGATAATACTCAATGATGCCATTAGCAGCAGGCAGAACGTGACCTGCCCGTGAAATGTGACCCCATCATTCCACAGACATCTTCTAACAGCAGCTGTTTTCTCAGGCAATGTCTCGAGACACACTTTTATCTTCCTAGCCTGGGATTGCAACTGTGTTTTGTTTTCCTTAGAAATAAGGGAAGATAACACACTGCATCTGTTTGGCCTTATAGCTGCTAGTAGAGAAGTGAAGATTCAGAAATGAAGGGGTACTGCCAGTATTAGTTCTTACTATTTCTTCTGATGAGGCTATAATGAAATTTGATATATATACATATATATTAAAATAGAGACACAGAAGGTATTTAAATTTGACAACCGCACTATCTCTTCTGATATTTTTCATTAATCTTCAGGTTCTTAATTAGTTGCTGTTCCTCAGTGGGAAAGTTTGACTAGGGTAGAATGAGACTAATGGAATCTCTAGGATCAACTACTAGAGGAAAGGAAGGTGACTAAGTGCTAGAAGGACGTCAAGCATGGCCAAATATAGTGTTTGTTTGTAGGTTACCCCTGTTGCAATGTTTGCATACGTAAAAAAGTACAAGATAAGAGCATTTGGTAACATGCTTCCAAAATTCTCAGGTATCCCATTCCACAGGAAATGGTTCTTTAATTGTGGCACTTGGTTTGCACGACAGGCGTGGGGAGCATTTGTGCAGACTGGGACTCAGTGCATAAAATGGGACCAGTTCGTCTCCTTGTTTAAAGCCTGACTTGCCGCTTAGCAAATGTGAAACATCAATGGACAAAATGGGTTAAGGGTTTGAAATTAGAAGAGGAAGAACAAGAAAGAGGAATTATAAAGGAGGTGCTCGATGCACAGAAATGCAGAATACTTGCATAGAGTCTAATGAGGAAGGTCTTATAATCCTAAACTCGACTGTTGTGAGATCCCCCACATCTGCAATGGGGTTTAGACTAGGCCCTACATTTCCTTATCTTTGACTCGGAATATTTTAAAAAGCTTCCATTTCCTTGTTTCAAAGATTGCATTTGTGGCTCGTTTCATGTTTAGCCAGAGTGTTCCTGTTACCACAGTGTAGTGTAAGGGCTTACCCTGAATAGCAGCTTATGTGGGTCCAGATACAATCTCCTGCTCATTGTTCGGAAGCATGAAATAGCATTTATCTTTTCTGCAGCATATGGCATTAGTGGTCACTATAACAGAGCGCCTTCCATGCTGTGATAACAGTAGAACAGATACTATCATCTGTGTGTCTTCAGAAGAATAGCAAATAATGAGCCGGATTCTCTTCTGTTCCCATCCCATTGAAGCTGGAGGAATTATATCAGCAGGAAGTTTGTCCTCATGCATGTTAATTGAGTTCTCCTCAGTTCAGCGCTTTGTAATATTTAATTTTAAAACTATAGCTGCAAATTGTGCCTAGCAATCCTGTATTCTCTCTCAAGACCTCCGCCTGCTGCCAGGCCCGGCTATTGGGCCCAGTTTTTGTCACTATGGACTGTCACTTGGCCATGCTTTTGAAACCCTCCTTGTTCGATTGACACCATTTGCAATTGCTGCAGTTACCTGCGTGCTCTGATGTGCACCACGTTACAGTGCTTGACAGGCCCTGTACCTCTTAATTTAAGAGTAATGTGGCAGGAGAACGGGGAGCATATGTCCATCAAAGCCGACCTGCGCCTTGTCGCAGCAGGAGGCCCCATGTCCTCAGGTGACGCTTTTCATGTGAGATTCATAGCCCCAAGGGACCTGGTAAACAGATGCTATGGGGCTTTGATTTGGATCAGTTGCTCCAGAGATGGCTGCCAACCTGGGCTGAGCTGTCTGTCTTATTCTGTCTTTCTTTTCTCATCCGCAAGGAAAACAGCTGGGAAGAAAAAATGGGAGGTGGCATTGCCAGCGGCCTGAAGGTACAAAGCAGCTGGCTGTGTGACACTGGCGATAACGGGGAAAGGTGACTTGCTTAATTAGATGTGAACTTCGTGGGTATTGCTCAACCCATTTCTTACGAAACACCCTACAGTTCCTGGACTAAAAGCCATATTTTTTCTCTGAAAGTGGCTATTTGATTTAACTGTTTTTATTTTTATCAATTTTACCTAATCAATCTCATATTATTATATACTGTTTTTATAAATGAACTGTTTTCTGCTACATTGCTCACTATTTCTGCTGTATGTATATTTACAGTAATGAACCTGAAAGCTGAAACAGATGATAACACAGTAATTGTTTTTCAGATCTGTAATACTTAATGAGCATTGCCTACAAAGCAGAGATTTGGTGGTCTTCCGGGGTAAATACATTAAAGCCAGGTAGCTGCAAGCTCTTTTACAAACTATTAGCATAATAACATCCTTTAAAATAAGCATCTTCATGATGTAAGAACATCTGATGTTGGTCCATTAACTGCCTTCATCCTCGGTTCAAACTGTCAGTGGTCTCCACATTCAGGCATCATTTAGTATTAGAGCGGAGGCATTTCCTGCTGTTTTTGGAAGTAACCTGGCTCTAATAATATACTGAAGTTTAGCTTCTCTTCCTTTTAACATACATTATTGCTCATCTGAATCACCTTGATAAATGTTGCTGTATGCCAAGATATGTACCGGTTTGCTCGTAGCTTAATAAAATCCCATTTTGAAGCCCTCAATTTTGCCATTAGCAGTTGTTATTTTCTCTTCAAACCCAGTAATTAAGGATCACATGAGGATAATATCATTTTTCCTTTACTTATTCACTGAAGTATCAAGGGTTACATTTGATAATGGTATTATGATACACATCTGTTTCTGTTCAAATTAGGAAGGTGTTAATGATACCTCAGAAAACAGAAAAGCAATTGCTTAACTAAACTGAGGGAATTCCCTACAAATGAGAGCGTTATGTTTATGCAAAATTTGCTTAATTTAGGAATTATTGTGTAATTAGTTGCATTATGCAGACAAAACCAAGATATCCTTGTATCCAGCTATTCATTGTTACACTGTAAACCTACAAAGAACTCTCATTAACTACTCTTCTCTTACAGCTTATGTCCAACTATGACAATGTACAACATTATTCAGTCTTGAGAGCTACTGCAAGTCTAAAAAGAAAAGTCAAAACATAGCATTTCATTTAAAAAAGACAGATATTAGGATGTAATTTTGCTCTTCATGTTTTTAAGTAGTCACATATAAAGCATATTATGGATAATATGGAGAGATCATCCAGAAATTTCCTAACTGCTTTGTTTTTATTACAGTCTAAACATCAACGGCTTTAGTATATGGAAATATAAATATTTTTATATGGAAATATAAATTTTACCTCATGAAGAGATACCAGTTTTCCACACAGTCTCTGTCCCTGGCAATGGCTCTTGCCACTTAAGGAGATCATCACATATTTGCTTAGTAAAGAGCAATGGTATTGATGTGCCTCAGTGTTTGCCAGACTTGTTAGATGCTAAGACCACCTCACCTTGTGAACTTTTCTATCATATTCCACCTGCATATTAGAATTACAGATCAAAAAAAGCTAAGGCTAAAAACCTGTTTGTTTCCAAAGTTTTGAGCTGTGAAATGTCTGGATATCAGACATCAAGATTCAGTCAAAATCATTGAAAAGTCAACCTTTTTTGCAGCCTTACACAGTGTTTGGTGAGGCCAAAGAAGCTTCCTGGGTTTTAGACCAGTTGTTTTAATTGAGTTAAAGGCCAGGATTTTGACAATGAGGACAAAAGTGGAGAATGAATGTAGATCCAGGTAAGGGTTTTTGAGCAACCCTTCATCTCAAAGACAGCCAGATGTTTGGAGCTTTATTTAATTTTTTGATGGCTGCATCCAATTTTGGGAAAAATGTTAAGTTTGAATTATGGAGAGAGCAAAACTATCCTGAGCACGAGTAGTGGTGGAAAAGTCCAGGAAACCCACTTGCTGGGCAGAGAGCTGAGCTGCTAGAGATACCCATGCACAGGAGGCTGGTGGTTCCCAGGAACGTTTTCATCAGTGAGCTCCTTGGCAATGCCTTTGCCTTTAAGTAAATGTATTTGAGAATAGATTAGTTTGCAAGTACTTGAATTGATTTAATGTGTATTTACTCTTCAGATATTCACTGCGGCTGTTTACCTCTGCAAGATAAATATTTAAAATTGCATTTGAACTGCACATTAACATTTATATTCATATCATTATAGTTTCCTTTTTGTGAATGAGATTTACCTATCAGTCTTAAAGCCGTAATAAGAATGGCGCTATTTTTGTAACTTCCAGCTTCTCATGATAATCTGCCATAGGGCTGAATTAATTTTGTGGCGTGTTTACTGCTCATTCATCATCTGAGCCACAGGAACGAAGCAGGCATCGGGCTAGAAAAGCACAGGTATTTTGTGAGCACTATCAGCCTGACAGGTCTTGCGATGGGAATCCACATATAACGCAGCCCAGTCAGCTGCTCTGGGGTAGTCAACACTTATCAAGGAACTGAAGTATGGATTTGCAGGACCAACAGATGAGCTAGAAACTGTATCCAGGCACTCATTTCTTGCTGGAGGTTGTCCCGAGAGGGGAAGAGGCTCATGTAAAGGTGACAGCTTTCAGGCTTGAAGAGCTCGTTTGGCAGGTCCTGTGTGCAGCTTCCCTGTGTGCCCCCACAGCTGGCTGAGCAGCGCCTGGTCACAGGCCAGGCTTGTGTCGATGACTTAGGAGTGGCACTTTGTCCTCCCCTATCTCTTTGCTTGCTGATTAAAATATTAAAGTATTAAAATATGCACAGTAACTAGAACAGCACAGGTGATCTTTCTAAGATTATCCCCTGGTCGCTCCTTCTCATCTATGAGTGATGCTGCACAAGTGACCCTCGTCGGGTCGCTACGGAGTTTAGTTCCTTACAAGTTCTCTGGTGCTGAAGAAATCAGAGATTCTTGTGAGCCCAAACTAGGTTTTGTCCCTAGTTTTGTCTTCCAAAATCACATGTGGTTGTGCTTCAGATTTTAGAGTTAAATGTTTAAGCACAAATCTGAGTTTCTGGATTTAATGGAAAGTTTTGGCAGATTTTCCAGAGTTTATCCACTGTGCTGAGATTTTATAGCATGATTCTCAATATTCGCAGTGGTTACAAATTATGTAATTCATTGAACAATGAACTATCTGCAGTGGAAACTGCATTTTCTATGTAATGGCATGAGTTTTGTTAGTCAACTTACATAATATTGTGCCAAAAGATCAAATAGAAAGGCAAGGAAATTTTGATTGTCCTCCCTGTTTTTTGTAAAGGGTAAAAGCCTTTCATCTTGCTTTTCCATTTGCCATTTCACAGCTGAAAATTATTTAATGGATAACTGTAAATACAGTTTTTCTAAGATCTAAGAATATAATTATCTAGCTGAAAAAATCTGAGCATATAAAGAAGCAGATTTAGATGAAATTACAAGAAAATTATGCCATGAAAATCGTCTTAAATAATTTTGTGCACTTTGAATAATTCAGTACTTGCAACTTTATTTTTATGCAGAGAGAAACATGTTTTCAATAAATTATGGATATTTCTGCATTATACTTTTTTTTCTTGTTCTTACATCTGCAGGAATCTTCAGCATGAGTTTTCTATTAAAGAGACTTTCTATAAAAGATCTATGAGGGAAATGTTACAGGAAATTAAAAGAGCTGAGAGATATTAAAGGAAGAAACACTTCCTTTTTGTTGAGAGATTTCTACAAATAGAGATTTCCTTTCCTGCTGAGCTTTTGGGTTGCCCTCGTGACAGGGGCCAGCAGTGTGAGTGAGGACGCTGATCATCGTGGTCCCACTCAGTGTGTATTAAACAGTGGTCCGTGCTCTGGGGTGGCTGGCAATCAAGGCATAATATGACTATCAAAACCCAGGGTCAGACTGGCTTGCTGTCACAAGTATGGGAATGGTCGTGTTGTTGTGCAGGTGTCTTGGGTGACCGTCTCCCTCCACTGACGTTACTGAGAAACAAGTCTGGAGCTGCTCCATTAAATCCATGCATATAAATCGCAGCGAATGGCATCAAGACATAATTCTGGAAAGCATCTTCAGCCAGGCAGCAATTAAGTCCAGGATGGGAGCAATGACATGATTAAAGCTTATGGTATTGCTGTGAACAAAGCCAGGATTGAATGCCACTACATCACTTTCCTTGGTGTGAACTAGAGTAAATAAAAGTTGGAGGAAGCGTCAGCCACACTTACACTTCTGGGTTTTAAGTGGATCATTAAATCCTACTTGTCCATACTGTAATGCTTTATAGGCATGGCTGGATTGGTAGGGTGATAAGAAAAGAATAAGCAAAGCTCATAAAAGGGCTATTAACTCCTGGAACAAATTGGCCTGCAGCTGAGGATGGTGTTTTGGTGTTGAATGTTTGGTATTTTGGTGATTGCTGGAAACTGCAGCAAAGTTTTGCAGCCACAGAAGTGCCCATAGGTAAGTGAAAAGCCCAGGAAGGTCATGCAGATAGACATGCAGCAAATGTTACAGTGTCCTCAGCATTTTCTCCATAATGGATGTTGTGGTTCACCTATTCTGAATTATTTTTAGTCCTCAGTTTCTTGTCTTACTAGGGAAACACAATAAAATTCTCCAGGACTAGGAAACTCAGTAAAAATCACCAGTCTTTCACGATGAATAAACACTGTATTCCAGTTTTCTAGTGGGAAGACTATGTTGCAGGCTGGGGTTTTTTGCAAACCAAGTACTTTGTAGAACATTTTATTAGATGTATACAATCCTTGCCTCTCTTCAAAGCCAGCACGTTCAGGAGAGGTTATTATATTTGGACCAAACTTTGTACTGGTTTTCTTTCCTCAACTATCTTGAAGTAAAATGCATGTGGATGTTAATTTGAGGATAATGCTGTAATATTCATGGGATAGCTATAGGAGATATGAATAATTCTGTCTACCTATAGTTTAGTTACATAAATATTACATTCTGATGTGCAGAATGTAAGAGTAACTTTGAATATTGATTTCAAGAACAAAGACGCATGACATTGTAACTGCATGTTTGGAGTATTGTGAAAATTAATCTACAACCTAACCTAATTATTCAAATATACAGCAGTAAAGGACATAGTTAGAGGGCTAAGAGAACAAATAGTGAAGATTTACTTTTGAATGTGCCAAAATAACATTAAAGAAGAATTCTGTGTCAAATGGAGTAAGGCCCTGACAAGTAAGGTATTTCCATGGCAGTATGTATTTATAAAGAATGCCAGATTTGATTGTATTCAGGCTCCACTGGAAATAACATTTTATAGTTTCTAGACCTTTGATTCCCAGTTGATACACCATGCCTTTTAGCAAATGCAGTTCCTCTATTATTCACTTTTTTTTTTGCAATACAAACATCCATTTATTGCCATTAATTCCTAAAACAGTTCCTAAAACAGAATATTTCATATTCTTTCATAAAGAATATGAAATAGATAAGCTGTACTGTAGGTAAGCCCAGAGAAATCACATAGATAAGGTGGGTATACATTATTGCTTTGTATCACAAGATTTATTGTACAGTTCTCCACATAGTGTACATTAAACAAAATTAGTGGTAGTGACTTGGTGGTGGCAGACAAATGTGGCATAATTATGAACTGCAAACAGTCGCACGGTCCTTTGTTACTTATGCATTTAAGTCATTAATAATAAAAATCATATACTAAGATGTGGGGGATGAAACTAGTTTAAGAAATTACAGTACATAATTACATCTTCTCCCCTTTCGAGTATTTTTCCTCCTGCCTGTTTTGAATGTTTTATTGGTTTTAGCTCTTCACAGACACTAAATATTAGCAGTGCTTTGATGCTGAGCCAGCTCTCATTAACTGCAGTGGCTGAGATCCTGCTCTGGTGCAGGCCGGTGTAGCTCCAAGGAAAGCACCTTTCCTGGGCTGCAGGACTGTGCTGCTTTGCACCAGCGGAGAATCTGTGCGACTGAGACGTCCCCACACAGCTGGAGATGGAGAAAATGTCGAACTTCAGCTTTTTCTGGCCTTCCTTTGACATAGATGGAAGAACCACTTGGAATGGGAAGTGGTCATCCCTTTGGGGAAGATGGTACAGGACAAAGGTTTGTCATTTTTCATCTTCATTCGTGACCTCTCTTGGGTCAGACCTCACTGTTACCAAGAGCTGTGAGAGGAGCAACGCGGCCCGGCTGTGCTGTGCATCCCTCAGAGTGAGGGGCAGTAACCAAATGTCCACTGCTCTCCATGGCAACTGAGCACATAGATCAGAAGATCTTGTGTTTATATTACATATTACACATACTTATTATGCATATTATAAGGGCCAAAAGCAGTTGGCTGAGGTGCAGATTGCATAAAATAGTGACAACCATGAGATGTATTTGCTGCTGCCATGCAACACCACAGGGTCCTTGCTCCAGGGGCCAATTCAGCTGAAGCAATGTGTGGGAAAGCTCAGCACTAAGCAAGCGAGGAAATTGCTGACCTGATTGAACAAATCCTCTGCTGAGGGCTCACTCGAGGCTCAGAATGACATCTGTGTAGAGGGGAACATCCCTGGTGAAGCTGTACTTGGTAAAGCTTGGTAGCAAAAACTGCTTTTTTCTCAGATATCTCTTGAAATAACTTTCAGAGAAAGAACTTTAGGCATTCAACAAAGAACTTCAGTTCTTTGCTCCTGCCAAAAGTGAATTTGTTCTGTTTTGCTCAAGATCTTCTGCCAATGATTTTCTCCTTCCACCTGGCATTCGCTCACACTGATGCCTTGCTAGATGTTGCTTGCTGGAGAAGCTGTGCAGAGTTCAGCCAGTTTCGAGTTGCAGGTATTGAAATGTGAACAAAATAACACAAGATCTGACTGGATTTTGGGCTATTTCTGTCACATCCACTTATCCTTCTGACAGCCCATTGCACCACTGAAGTGTGGCCTTAGGAGGAGCAGAGAACAGGACAGTTGCTATGTGAGAAAAGCAGTAACACTTAGACCCATGTTATAGTATATTTTAATTTTCAAATGAAAGAAAAAAAAAAAAAAAACCCTGCCCAGCAAGGATCTAAGATTCAATTTCATTAATCTCTTCTCTCCTGTTCCCCCTGGGAGGGTTCCGGAGCAGTAATGTCACTGTGCCCTCTGCTGTCATGCTGTCACCCTGCATGGGGTGTGAAACTGTCACTTTGCACGCGGTGCTGGTGGTGACGCTTTCACCTGGGAGAAGGTGGTGAGTCAGGGCCCCCTTTGCAGGACTGCTGCTTAATTGGAAGTGCAGCCCTTCAGATGAGGCCTGAAACTGGCTGTTTCTGGCATCACTTTTGTGCCAGAGACTTTCCAGTCCAAAGAACTTTGTCCAATGTACAAAGCAGTTGTCTTTGTCAACACAGAACCCAAGAAGAAAGGTTTATTCTTTGCCACTTGTTATTTCCTTAATGAACAATTCCTTAATAAATAATTGACATAATTTTGTTAACCTACATTGGGTGATTTTCAAGTGCGAATTGAGCAAAATTACAAAACAAAAAAATTACATCAAAATTAGGCCAGACAAATTTGTGAGAAGATCATCACCTGCAAAATCTTAAATTAACAAAGCATGGAAAGCCAGCTTGGTTAGCGTGTAGTAATTAGGTGGCAGCAATTTACTGTTTGAGTAAAACAGCTCATTAAGAACTGCTTCTATATGTTCTACCAATGCAATCAGTAAGTATACTGCTATTGCAGCCAGCTGAAAGTAGCACATGAATCTGTCAGGAGAGAAGCATGTTATACAGAGTTAATCTGTGCACACACAGGTTATTTGCTGAATACTTCCTAGCTGTCGTTAATTTTAAAGCAGCCTAATTTTCCCTGAGCTCCCAAATAGAATAGCACCCAGAGCCTTCAAATCTTTAAGCTGATCTTGGATACTAGTGCAAAATCCTACATGTCTAGGCCTGGATCCTTCTCTCATGTCTGTTTTAATTTGGATTATTGTCCATGTGTAGAGGTCACTTGAAAATACGAGTGCCTTGTGGCTGCTGGGATTGGAACTAATGCATCCCATCACCGGCCGTAATTAGACATGAAAAGCTAATTCTTACTGTGTGGAGGTTAATCTAGGCTAAGCATCGTGGGGTTGGGGGAATACGTAGTGTAACGGGGGCATACGTGCATGAAATAGCATTTGTCAGGTAACCATAACATTAAAAGTAATAATGAGGTATACCTCATAGCTGATTTTAGGGAAGAAGGCTGGAGCTGTGCTGTGAAATATATACCCCACGATGTGATCCCTGTGGTGCACTGAGATAAAGCAGCACAGGTTTTGACTAGAGGCAGTAGACAAAAACTGATAGAGGTGCTCTTGCTGTAATAATTTCCATATATAAATAAGATATTGGACATATCCAAAGTGACCTAAATCTGAAGAAAAAACCTCTTCCTCTGAGCCAGAGATAACAGAGTAGAGAGCTTTAAAGCAGCATTAAAAAAAGGAAAAAGAAAAAACATCCCCAAGCCCCAGCATAGGTAGGAGTTCTTTTTGACTGATCAAGATGTTTGCCTAGTGGGACTGCATACATTTAGGACTGACATATTCACGTCTTGTTACAATAATTGGGCATAGTGTGTATGTGTTTATCAGTATATGAAGATTTTCCATACATTGCCGGAAGAGCAGATTTTTAGAACTCCAAAATTCCTCTGGTAAGCTGAAGTGCCTTGGTCTGAGCACTTGTTAATGTCTGATATCTCAGTCATTCAACTATAAAAAATAATTAAAAAGTCCTCATATTAAGCTTTGGAGTTCTGAGAACTGGGGCAATATTATTTGTTTTCAGACCTAAGAGCAGATATAGTGGGGGTCTCTATAGTGAAGAGCAATGATGAGATGAATATTTTGCTATATTTTCCTTTCTTTTAAAATACAGTATAATAAAAGCTGCTCCCCATGAAAGAAGAATGCAAATGAATTTGGAGTGCATTAACACACTGCTTTACATATTAGGAAACTATATTATTTATATGGCTTGGATTCACCCAAAGATTTTTGAAGTGCATAGTACTTGAACTACTGCATCGCCCAATTAAATTGAAACCTAGGAGGGCAATAACCCTGTTGGAAGATTACATTTTCCTTCACTAAACCTCAAAGACTAAGACAAAGAAGCTCCTCCAAAGATATTCCGGTCCTAGGGATAAAGTGCTTAAGCAAGGCATCCTGTGTGCGAGTTTATGAGATTAGCAGGTCTTTATCTTTATCTGAAATTATTTCATAAAGAGAAGCACCAGTCCAGGGTGAGCTTTGGAAGTGTCGTTTGCCAGCCTGAAGGCAAGATTGTCATTAGCTCTGGTCCTTATCTGTGCTCTGCCTATGCTGGTTGAGTTCTGAAGACAGCCAGCCCCTTGCAATGTAGAGCTTCCATTTTAATTATGTTTAATCTTTTGCTACTGTAGATCCAGCTGTATAAATTATTTAAAAAGCAGAAAGCTTTTCCTAAGTAATTAATGACAGGTTTGTTAGATACTGTTACTGCCTGAGGCTTCACTTGCGTGGTTCCGTAGCAGCCTCATGATTACCTAATGTAATAACCATCCTCTATGGCTTTATAAAATTATCCTTGATGATACCAGCAGCACTTGGAGAGGTGAGGTTGGAGTACAGTTGGATGTGCTTACTGTCCCTGGGAAAACAGCTTGGGAAGGAGAAAGCCACAGCCTGTAGCTCATATTTAACCCCTCAGGAAATACTGAGAGTGCCGGGAACTTAAGCTTGCTGGTTTTATGTCCCGCATTAGTCAGTATTTCACCACATCTGAGCTTACAGAGGTATTTCCAAAAGCAGAACAGCCTGGTGGTAAGAGTAATAAAGTGTTAGACAAATCTTTTCACCTTTCTTCCATTCACTGTCTGCTTGTTACAGGAATACAGGCCTCCCATTATGTGTCCTGTAGGAGTCCCTGTGGAGAACGCGACTTCCTCTGAATCATCAGAGTATCCGAGGTCCCTTCCTTAATTGGAGCCTTCTCTTCTATCAGGTATTAAAGAGTCAGTCTTGTTAAGTCTAATCAAAGGATCTTGGGCTTCTCAGATGACAGGTAAACATAGCTCATCTCTGAAAGTTCAACAGTGAAAGCATTCAAGAGGTACTGTGGTAGCCTCTGTTAATGAAGAGCATGTCTTTGAACATGGTACCGGATGTTTGACATCTCTACACTTTGGTCTTAGTCTAGTTGCAAGTCTGCTCTCTAAGCTCAGTGGAAATAGTTAAATGATGTTGAAAGTGCGAGGAGCCTGGCATAAGTGCTTTTTGCCCATTTTAGATCTAAATAAATGGTAATGAATCCTTCCATTTGAATTCCTAATTTTATACATTATATGGAAAAAAATATGACTCAGGGTGAAATTCTTTCATGTTTCTGCCCATGAATATTACCACAGAGATAGTAGAAGGGCACTTTCTAATTATATACTCATAGTTTCTTTGAAACCCTGTGCAGTGGTCTAGAGCCTAAAATTGCACCAGTGCTTTCCAAGAACCACAGAGAAGATGGACAAGGCATGTAGGAGCTGATGTCCATGGAGTTTGGAGGTGGAGCACCAAGACAGGCAATATGATTTTGTGTGATCGTGCTGCTCTTCATGAAGTATTGCACAGAGAGTCTTGTGGGCAGCAGCAAAATGTTGCCAAGCTGTTGATGTGTGTGGTGACAGTGACTGCAGTGCTGGCCAGTATTCATGTGTCCAAAGTCCTGGCATTTTCCTCTGTATGATCCTGCCAGTCTTATGGCCCTTGGTGGTGATTTTTTTTCTTCTTTTTCTTTCAAATGGAAAAGGGGACATTCATCTTCCAAAGTCCGCCAAGGCATCTCTTGTAAATAGATATCTTAAGGAATCTTAGGATTCCTTTCTTCTTTTTTTTATTTCCCACAGTAAAGAGATACCAGATCCCATATATTTTTATAGCTGTTTCGTAAATGTTGAACATATGCATAAATAAGAGTTGGAAATGAAAACCAATATCAAGGCTGTGATTCGCACTGAGCTACAGGCATTTTATGTTTCCATCCTCACAACCTGTTGAAAATTTAGGCTTTAAGGCCCTGCTCTATGATTTCCCAAAGAGAACATGAAAGCTGTCATGCTACTTTGCATTTTAAGAGAAGTTCTGATGCATCTGCTCGTGTCTAAAGACATGAGTTAAAAATGATAACAATGACAGAAGTTACTGTTTTGGCAGGCCTGCCTCATGACTCATAAGGCACCGAGAAGCTGGCATGGCTGTATGTGATTTCTTGGAGACATTAAGTGATTTGGAGAGAAGATTTGGAGTGGGACACTCGGGTTTGGGAGAGTGTGTTCACCCTGTGCCATCTGCGTTGCTCTCCCTGCCAGAGAGGGGTGCTGGGATGCAGGTAGAAATGGATGTTCATGATTGAGGGTCCATGTGAGTGACTGAATCCCTGCTCACACAGTTTCAACTGGAAATTATGCTTTGAAAAACTTGATGGCCCTTAAAGAGCAGCTCCGTTCACATTTAAATGTTGCCAGCCTGTGTGTCTCACTTTCAAGATGATTCAGGCTGCTTCAGGAATAAATGAGGGGTGCGTGAGAGCACGCCACAAGAATTATGTTATCCTGATCTTTTGCTCCTGACAACCTTGCTGATGTGCAGTGAAATATAAGGGGTTTAGCACATGATTCACTATTAAACATTAAAGAGAAAAAGTTCAGCTATTCATAAATTAATGTTAAATCTGTTTTCAGCAGCCTGTATAAGGCTGCTGATAGCTCACTTGCCTGTACTTAGTAGAGAGCAATCCCCTCTAAAGAATCACATCCCATCGTTTCTGCTGACAGCTATTAGGAAAAATATTTAAAATACCTCTTAAAATTGTATATGTAATTCTTGGTGAAGTGACATTGCATTTTTTTCATTAAGTCATCACCCCATACAAGGACTGGAATTCATGGCACGCTAATGAACTCTGATTTAGCACAGCCATTATTTTTGAGGTAATGGTTAGCGAACGTTGTCTAATGTTATTACATAACCATTAATAGGACTAAGGTAAAAAATGAGTTAAGTGAAATAGGGGGAAAGTTAACATAGCAGTTCAGAAATACAAATAGAATTTTGTATTTCCCAACATGAAGTAAAATAAAACATCTGCACAATCTGTCTTTATAAAATAGAGCATGAGGACAGGCAGTTCTTGACTTATTAAAACAATAAAATCTGGGGTAAGATTTGCTCCCCTGCACAGGGACAACTGCAGCTCCATGCATGACAGAAGTTTCATATTGCCCTAGTCATTGGTCTAAAGCAGCAAGGATTTTAAACCAAGTTTAATGAGCGGCTGTTAAACCAGACACCCTTTGCCTCTCCAGGATCAGCCAAGTAAAGTAGGGCAACTCAGAAAAAAAGGTGACACCACCAAAGAGAGTCAATAATGCTTTGGAGAAATAATTTTAAAATACTCTTTTAATAATAAGTCTCGTTGATTATTTTTTTCTCTATTTATGAGAGAGATTTTGCCTGCCGGGAAGCTCTTTGCTTGTCAGAGTTCATCTAAAAAGATTAAGTTCTGAAAGTTCATCACTAAAAAGCTCATTGACTTTCATCTTTATTCCTCACCTGAACATGTAATCTGGTGAGTGGTTGCTGTATAAATACATAGATGGGTTTGAGTTTGGCTGAACTAAGCTGAGGACTTATCTGCAGCTTGCAGGAGGCCGGAGCGCTGCTGAGACGATGTGTTTGTCAGCAGGAGTCAAAGCCTGTTGGTGTGCTCCTACACTGACGCGCTCTTAGACTTGTCTCCACAGTCGCCCTAATGCACGAACACCCTCTGCAAGCAGAGCAGGACCCACCACGGGAGCATCTGTGGCTGATAGGCCAGGGTTGAGATAGAAGAACACGGCAAGGGGGTTTTTGGTGGCCTCTGTGGCAGTTACGTGGTGTCCATTCCCTGCTGGGACCAGCATACGTCCCCGAGCACAGGCCAGGGTGTGAGCCACGGCACGAGAGGGTGTTTGGTGGCTTGGCAGTGCACCTTTAAGTGTGTGCAGGGGACAGCTCACAAGCTTGAGGGACAAGAAGCCTCTCAGTGCCTCTGGAAGAGGCGGCCAGAGTGTCCCTATAGCTTGTGGTGCCGTCATCACCTCTCCGTAAGTGCTGATCCGGACCGGCCGTCCCACTTGCCAAGGCAGGTGGCTCTGCCCTCCCTGTCCTGCAGTGCTGTGCTCCGCTGCCTTCACCTCTACCTGCCTTCTGGTGGCTAACAGAAACTGGGAAAGGGGAGGAAGACAGAGGAAAGCACTCACTTCTAAAATTATATTTGCCATCCTGCCATGCAGGTGTTCTTTGAGATGCAGTGGGACACCCTTGAAAACCTGGGAGCATTTAATTGCATTTAAAAAGGTAGCCAGCATCAATTTTTAAAAGGCTTGAGTCTCTAAGAGGAATCTGTGTTTACTGTGTTCCAGCAGTGGTCTAATTTTCTATGTAAATATTCAAATAAGTTTGTTATAGAAAATTATCTCTGAAAATACTGGTTACGTTTTGATTACCATGAAGCTTTACAAGGGATTTTGAGTTAACCACCCCAACTAATTAAGTGAAATTATCCTAATTTGTTTATTATGTTAATGATCTGAATTAATTTATAGTAATTTAGCATGTATTACTAAAGATTTATTATGTTTCCCACCAAATGACTTAAGAGCTATAAATCCCATGGTTAAATGTAATTAGTGGAGACATATTTATCGAAAGGGATAATTACATCTGATAAAAGTTCTTCACTTAGGCTTAATTAAAACAGATTATTCCCCCATAAATGAAAAGTAAATATGATAATTACTGGTTAGATATTCATTGCAAAAAAGAATATCTCAGCATTTTAATTTTCTAAAGGAGGTGGGAAACTAAACTATATAACTGATTGCTTCTCAATAAATTATGATTAATAATCCCCAGGAAACAGATATTTTTATAGGAGTGAACATTTTGCTGGTTAATGACTAAAGAGCAGACACTAGTCAGAAAAATCAACCATTAACTCATTTTTAAAATGGACTGTAGCTGCGTTGAACTAATGAAGAGTGTGTTGGGAAAATTATTTTTTCTTCATATAAGACTATCCTGTGCTCATTTAAATAGCAGGGATCAGGAAAAATGAGTGTTAAAAATACCATTTTTACTGATGATGATATGCGCTGTAATTCTTAGGCATACATTAAATTTACAGTGATGTTTGATACTAACAGAATATATTTAATACACATCTCATGCAGAGTTTAGATTGTAAATCTGATTTTTTATATAATTTATAAGTACATTGTGTTAAAAGCATTTTCTGCAGAGTTGTCGTGCGTAAATCATATTGAAAAGAGGGGGCACAGCTGAGAACAGCAAAAATATAAACGTGTAAAACCAGATTCTTCTCTTGGCCAAAACTGCTTAACCAAAATGAGTGCAGACCACGGGGAACCAACTGGTTCTAATGCCTAACTCACAGCTGCCTTTCTATAGAGGGGTGCAAACGGAGATGTTTAAACCCATGTAATTGCCACAGAATGTGGTTTTCTCCTAGAAAATTAAGAACAGAGTGTTTCAGCTGGAGAAGGGGATGGCTTATCCTGTAGCATTTGCATTTTCTAATTTTATGAATGTTCTACATGGGGTCAGTGGCCATAAGGCCTGTCCATGGCTGCGGCTACTGGGATCTGTCATCGCAGCGGTAGGGCTGGATACAAAGTGAAGGTCATACAGTTTTGGGCTTGTACTAATGATTTACTCCAGGTCATTGCAGCTTGTGAAAGGTCTTATGGATGAAATATGTGCCTCACTTCAGAGAACCGTCGTGTTGCTGTCACTGGAGTCCTCTGCCAATATGCTCTGGGTCTAGTGGGAGTTTTCCTGGATCCAGGAACCTACCAGTTCCCAGGAGCACTGTACCGGTCCGGGGGGCACACAGGCTTAGGACTGACTGTTCCTGAGGTGGTCTTGCTGAGTTTAGATTCATTTCAGTTGTGTTGCTCTGTAGCTGCCCTTGGTTAACATGGTTAAAAGGTTTGGAACCAATTGGGTGATATTTTGGTAAAGATTGTACGTGCTAAGGAGTGAGAGTTTGCAGGGAGACACATGCTGTTGCTAAAATGTGATTGCATTTTGCCAGGAATTTATAGTGAAAAGGGGACAGAAATGTAGAAAATATCAAAACACCTTCGCTTAGGTAGCTGATGCCCCTTCTCTTCCCATTTGCCCTGCATGGCCTGAGATGGGCTCTCCTGCCTGGGACAGGACCACGTCCTCACCACTATGCAACCCTCCGTCCCAATGCACTTTTCTCCCCATATTATTCAAATGAAACTCTTCAGTTCAGTAATCCTCAGCAACATTGTATGAACCCAAACTTTCCAACTTTTTGTTTGAAAGTAGCATTTTTCATGGAAAAAGAAAAAACAAAAAGTGACCTGAATTTGAAGGTTAAATAGAACAAAACAAAGAAGTTAAATAATCTATAAAGTGGAGAACGATATTTTCTTTTTGGTCAAATGAAATGTTTTGGATCAATCTAAAACAAATTTAGCAGAAAACTCCCAACGAGTGTTTCAGTTTGAGCAAGACAAGTCTGCTCCATCTCCCTAACATGTTTTTCATTGATCACTTCAATTCAGATGGCGTGGGCTGAATGTCAGGACCCGGATCGGGGGTGCACCTTGCAATCCTAGGAAGGAAGGAAAAAACTTACGTGGAGACTTGGTGAGTCTGGGTGAGATTGTTTTAGCAAGAAGTTTTCTTTGCCAAGAAAGGTATCTCTTTCCTCTGTAAATAAGATTCATCTGGAAAAACTATTTCAAAATCTTTTTTTTTTTTCTTTTGTAAAATGTGGAAACTTTCTCAAATTTTATTACACTTTTTTTTCTGAGCTGAATGGCAAAGAGAAGAGATTTCAGAATAATACTACTTACTGCAAGAATGGAAACGGCATTTAAAGAACTGCAACTTAATATCAAGGCCACTTACTATGAAAGCATATAATCAAGTCATTCTTACTTAAATACCCATAGAAGAGAATCACATTTTGCATTAACATTTCATTAACTTTACAGATTTTACCAGAGTCTTGAAGAAATCATCGAAGATTGTTATTACGGGTAGTTAATCAAGGATAATCATACCTTACAGCCATACATAACGTTGCCTGTTACTATATTAGCGGCCACCCTCAGTGAAAGCTAAGGCCTTTCAGCCTCAGTCCGTGCTGGTTTTGGCAGTGGACAGCAGCAAATATTTAACATAAGAACAAAAAAAAAAAAAAAAAAAAAAAAAAAGAGAGCAACGAAAGTGTGAAATTTCTCCCCCTCTGCCTTCTGGCTCAGGGCATTGTGCGAGTTGGTTGTTCTGCTCACGTAAGCACATGTAGTGTCTTTCTTCCCCAAATTTGTCCAGTCACTTCTCAAACTTCTACAAAGTGCTGATATTCACAGCATCCTGTGGCAAGGAGTTTTATGATATGTCTTTCATAGAATGGCTGTACCTTGTCTTATTTCAGCCTGGTTTTCTGCATTTTCATTGCATTTTGAGAAATAATGTTTTTGTTTTCCCCTCATGCCTTGGTGTTTTTTTTGCCCATACATTTGATCACCCTCCTTATCCTGTTCTTTGCCTGCTCTACATATGAAATTGGAGTTATCTGCAGAGGTGGCATAGATTTATCTGGTGACAAAGTGCTATTTCTCTTTCATATTTTTTAAATTTCACTATCTTGTTCCTCGTAGGCCTTAGCATTGCCTTTACTTTCTGATTGGTATCAAATAAAGAAGCTATTTCTGGAGAACTTTCTGCAACGACTCCAAGATCTTGCTTAAGTGGTTATGTTTAATTTAGAGACAATCAATATTTATATACGGATATCTGTGTCTTTCCTCAGTGCATGACTTTACATTTATTGAGTTTTATCTGCCATTTTACCACCCAGTTGTTTCATAGTTCACAGCCGTTTCTAGTTGTACCTGAAACAATTCTGTATAGTCGGTGAAAGTTGTCACCTCAGAATTCACATCCGTTCCTGTGTTACCTCTGACTGTGCTGCACAAATCCTTGTGTACCTTGTGGATCCTAGGAGCGATCATTCATTCCTACTATTTGCAATTTGTGAGCCTGTTACAGGGCTGAGAAATACATGGGAGGTTGAGAAATACATGGGCGGTTATCCCAGGACAGCTTCACTTCTTCGAGTGCTTTCGGTGAGGGACACGACCCAAGGCTTTTGGAAAATTGCATTTTGAAAGCTGTATTACACCTAGCTCATTCCCATTGGCAAACTTACTGACTTCTGCAAAGAATTCCAGTGTATTTGTGAGACAAGATTTCTTGGTGCAGTAGCTAGAGTGACACTTTCTCACAGGATCACATTTATTTAAGTGCCTGCTAATTCGCTTCTATATTGTAGTTTCAGCCCATCAGCCAGATTTAGGGGCCATAGTTCCTTCAGTCTCTTGTAAAGCCTTTTAAAAATTGCTGTCATTTTTTCGTTTTTCTCTCTTCTATACTGAGATGAATTTAAGCGATAGGGCACATACCACAGTAAGTACTGTGACAATTTCATATCCAGTACTATGCTGGTGCTAGTAACTTGTTACTTGTAATTTTATTCATTTATTCTAAAACTTTTCTTAGTGACATTTCAGCATAGCACAATTCCTCAGACATATATCCTGAATCCAAAAGAAAAAAGCACAACAAAAAGCTCTCTGATATCTGCACATCATTAATCTCTTCCATCATGAGAGCTGCTACAAAGAATCCAGTTAGGATTGGGGCCTGGGTTGTCTTTTTTGGTTTTGATTTTTGCAATGGTTTTATCTTCCTTCAGCCTTTCTTTAATAGCTGAGTCTCTTATCGGCCTTGCAGACTCTTTGGTAGGCTCCTTTCGCGGTTGTGGTTTGAAAAAGTTTTTGCTGTTTACTTCTCCTGATTTTAGCATGTCTATCAGCAGAAATCCCTTTTTTGTCCTAGTTTGCTGTAATGTCCCATGCAATGTGTCACAGTTTCAACTCCTCTGCTTTACCTTTTCAAACCTTTGGACCTGACTTATTTTTAAAGAAGGATTTGCTTTAATTTATAGCTCTGTCTGGCCTCTGTTAAACTGTATCAACTTTTCATTGATCTGCTTAGAAGGATAAGTTGTATATGTTGCTTCTCAACATCTACTATAGTGTTTCTATGCACCCTCTAAAAATCATGCCCTTTTAGCTGCAGTTTCGTAGTTTCCTATTAATAATCATTCCAAGAAGCTGCTTTTTTTACAGTGAAGCATCATCAAGTCACTGCGAATGTTCCACTTTGTGATGCAGAGCCTTTCTCTGCTTCCTCCTTTCTTCCTTGATACAGTAAATATTTTTGCTGTGAATGTTTTCTCAGCAGAATGTTGGGGATGAGTTTTGCATGAGAGAGACAGGCAGCTCAGCTGGGGCTGCGATCCAGAGATCTTGATCTCCAGCTTCCCACCTTCCTGCGTGTTCCTGCCTGCCCGTACCAAAGAGGCTGGAGCTATGAGCTGTTCTCCAGGACTCTCCTGATACACCCAACTATCAGGTATATTTTATTACCCATATATATGCGTATGGATATAACATACAATGTTGATACACCATCAACCTTTCACAAATACTTCTCAAAATATGGCTGAAGGTGAGAGTGTACTGACTGCTCTCACCAGGAGAAACTGGGGAGGTGTTAGGGGTACTGTTTTCTTTGGAATTCTACTTAAAAACATACAAAGCCAGGATTTTTATCTAAGTAAAAGAAAGAAAGCTCCTCTTTCCTCAGCAACTGTGCTTCTCAGTGAAAAGAGCTTACCCTAATCCCTGCTGCAAGTGGTGATGAAAACCAAGAAATCCTGCAAGAAAAGGCCTTTTTTCTGCAGCTGCACAAGAATCCTCAGGCCAGTTAATTGTCCCTTTCTTCGGCAGCTTAAATTACAAAATCTCTTGAATATTCTTGACCTGCAGTAAAAGAATATGACTGCTCATCCTCTGTATTACAGTTCCTTATGGGATGCCTCATCATCCAGCAGCAGAAGGGTCGTTGTAAGAGACTTAATAATGCCTGAAGGTTTAATAACCTCTGAGGGACAAAATAGCATGAAGAAAATGATCTTTAAAACCAAGAACATTTTCTTTGATATATTATACCAGGAAACACTGGACTATGGCTGTTACAGGATTACAATATAGGAAATCTCTATGAATTGATCTTGTGAGATTTTTTTTTAGAAGCTGTAATGCAGTTCAATGACTACTCCAGTTTGTAACAGCAACAACAACAAAATCTGAGACTTCCTATGAAGTGTAGATTAAAATATAATTTTAGAAGTTTGAGAGCAAAATGGGAATTTTAAATTTTGTTATGTGTCAAAAAAATCCTAATGCAGCACAAATATTTAATCTTATGAAATATCCTATTTGAATTTATTAGAAGGATTTTATTCTTGAATTTCTTTATGAGATACCAGAACTGAAGTAATTTGGGAAGAAAGCAAGCCCCCAGGACTCCTCTATCAGGCCTGATCAGCTGGATGGTTCTCTCCTTCCATGGGAAGGCTTGATATCTGCAAAGGGTAGATACCTGTTTGGGTATTTATGCTGTTGTTCCGCAGATACTTCCCAAACTGGTGGTAGCTGGAAGTCTGGATCATGATGTCTGAACAAAGTGTTTTGGGTGAATCAGGGGCAAAATGCCAAAAGTGCATGCAAAAGTCTTAAAAACCTCTTTCTTGTCGTGGCTGTGGAAAGTAGAGCCTTTGATCCCAAGTTGAGTCTGGTCTCGGTTGTGAGTCACTTTGAGCCACTTCGGTCTCACTCTGGTTACGTTTACTTGGCCTCAGGACAGAACTCAGTCTAAATGTGAGGCTGATTTCGCCAAGCTGTTTCCCGCAGTAATTTCCGTCTTGCTCTGTCTTTTGCACACACACAGACAGCACTCTAATATGTATAATAAAAAATAAGCCAGGCAATTGGTGTGTCTGGAGGTAAACAGACAGACCCTTTATTTCCATACTTAATTATTGCTTGTTAAACAGCAACAGAACTTCTGACAGGACAAATTATTTTCTTACGTACATAGTAAGAGAAAATGACAGGCACTTTAGAGAAGGAATGTAGAAAACATCCCAATAAAAATCTCTTTAGCAAAACCAATAGCTATTTTTACTCTGGATTACGAAGGATGGATTCTTTTTTTTTCCTGCAGAAATATGGGTGATTGTGAGACTTGCAAAACAGGATGGATACAAGAATCACAGTTTACACCAGCTCTAGGCTGGTAGATCCTGGGGTGAAAGGGACATTAAAATCTGTGTTTTGTGGCACTGAGAGGCACCAAATTGCACAGGATCAAAGACACAGTTTATATGTTAACACCAGTAGTAAGTCTTATTCTAAAGAACTCATACTTTCCCTGGATCGACAGTGGCTGAAATAGCTGAGTGGCTGAATGTGGAAAAATATCTTCTCTATTTGATGGATGGGATCTGGGACTCGGGAGATCCTCAGCATTTGACAGAAAAAAATAACAGGAGAGGCAGGAGTGACTGTTGCCTTCCTGTATGTTAAGCCCCCTACCTATTCCATGAACTCAGTCTGCTCTTTGGAGCCCAGGTATAGTGATGCTCACCTGTTTGCAAAGTAAGATGATGATTAGCTTATTTCTGCAGAAATTGCAACTAGATGAATTAGGACTTGCAAGAATAAGCCACTTTTCCCTCCCTTTTGCAAGAAACTAGAGGACTGCAAATGTCCAAGTTGATTTAGGAGAAATCTTGAATTCTTTGTCTGACAAATAGGAAGCAAGCTTAGATAAGGCCAGCTTGCAGGTAGGGAATGCATAACAAGTTAGAGAAACATAGGAACAAACTGATTTACTGAGGGCTGTTGTAAGAAAGTGACTTCCCAATTCATAAATTCACGGTAAGTCTACTTCCATATTATCAACTCAGTTATCTTCGCTCCTAAGGACTGATAATGCAGAGCACAAATAATCTCCAGTCCTTTCCATCTCTGTCACCCAAGTCACCGAGCTCCCTTCTTTATGCTCGTGCGTCACTTTTCCTCTTCTGTGACATTTGCTGATTGTTTCTGTGGTTCTGCCGATCAGCAGAAACGCTTGGGCTGAGCACGGGGATGAGGGGAAGGACCCACAGGTTGCACTTGCCAGTGTCTCTGCCTCCCCCCAGAGCCCTGCCTGGGGGGCAGAGTGTGTCCCGTGCTGGGCACATGGGCACGTCTGCACTCAGGGCCAGTTTAGACAAAAAATGCTGCCAAGATACTCCTTGCATGTTATGTTTTAATTTCAGGCTTTAGCAGTGCCCCAGAGCCATGGAGGCAGAGGAGTGCAGTGTGGTATTTCCATTTCCCTTGCTTTTTCACATGAAATAAATTTTTAAAGCAGACCAATTACAGGAAATGTTTAAATGTTTCTCCACTGCAGCTGACATTAAACATTTAAGAGCTCTCTTCATGAGCCTTACTGGAATCCAGTGCCTCAGTGCGCTGGAAGGGAGCCCTGACACACGCCAAAATGGACTTTTAGGATCAATCTAGAGCAAACAGCTCCAGGACTGCAGTGTGCCCGAGCGAGGGGCCTGGGAAGGACAGGACCCTGGGAGGCTGCCCAAGAGAAGGGGCAGGAGGAGGACACCTCGTGCCCCTCTGCAGCAGGTCACCGTGCCCTGGCTTTCCCCAGACTCTCTGTCTGTTTTGAACTGTGCAGAGGGGCTGGAGGGCGGCGTGTTCGTCTGCTCAGGCCTGCAAGCAGCTTCCAGCATGTGAGCACTTTGCTCTGCTTTCTTGTCAGCCAAGGGGATCTGAATCTGTGATGAGATGAAGACCTCTGTGTCCTGGTTATATGATGGAGAAGCACCTGGTCATGGCAGGGAGCTTCTGCAACGTGCTGCTTAAAAGCACTGCAAAACACCGTGTGCTGTATTATCTTCAGGAACGGGGAACAATGGTGATCTGTGTCACTAAATGAAATCGGATCTAAGCTACACTTGCCAGCACCTCTGGTACTTAGACCTTGAGTAAAGTTTATTACTTACATGCTGAGTTACCTGAGAAGAAAGTGAATTTTGGCCAGTGTAGCAAAGGCTGCATCTCCTTTGCCGTGTCTGGTGCGGCTGTGATCCTGCAGGCTAAGTTCTCTTTAACCTGGTTGTCTGGCCTGGAGAATCCTTCGAACGCCATTGCAATGGCACTGGTGAAGACCTGGGTAGCCAAGGAGAAAACACTCAAGAAACCAGTTGAAGGAGCGAGGTGAACATGTGCAAAATTAGTCCGTGCTCAGCTCTGCACTGCAGCAGCCCTTGGGGATTAGCTAGTTGAAAGCAGGAGGCAGCACTGGAGGTGAGTGGGGGGGACCAGTGATGAAGGGACAGGGATCTGAGCCTGAGCTCAAAGAGGTTTTTAGCTTATTCGAGTTGAACATTAGGTGTGAAGGTGCATTTGGGGAGATAATTCCTGAAACACATTTTGGGGTTTTGTTGGTAGCAAACCAAATCTCAGAGGGATGAACACTGAGCATTGTTCAGTCTTGGCTTTATGTGTAAAATACTACACTGCTTCAGACTCACAGACACTGAAATAATTGCTACGATTATAAATAGGCCCTTTATAACAAGAGAGAGATTATTTACACTGTGCAGAGACAGGCCTTCCTTTTCAGTTCTTATGCTGGTTTGGAGTAAGATGAATCTTCAGCACACTTTGCTCTTTGCATGAGACAGCAGAAGCAAACACAGTGTCACCTTTAATTAGCAATAGACAAGTCTGATTCTTTACATACCTGAGTTTTACACCGGTGCAATTTTAGAGATTTCCATCAAGGTATGCCAGATTTGCACCGGCTAAAATGGAAAGCATTTGCTTCATGTGCAGATCAGAGCATGGAAGATAGGAGTGAAGAAATGTAAAGCAGAGGCTGGTCCATGGGAAAGGAATAGAAATGAGAAAGAAGAATTATCCTGCTTTAACCTAATGTTGTTAATCTATATAGCCCATTATAATCTCGAGTGTCTTGCTTAGTGAGGTATGCAATCTGTAGTGCTGGTTCCTGCACAAGCAGTGTACCTAATAGAAAGGACTGGCTCAACATCCATCATAGTAATTACTGTGTCATAATTTTCTGCCCTTCCTACCTCTGCTGCAGAGAGATAGAAGAGGCCTTTCAAGTATCTGGAAATTTCATCAAAAATTTCTCAGTGTTTTTTATATGGAAATCTGTATTTCTGCCCTATTTATTTTACAGTTTCACTCTGACATGAATACACTTTATTGGGGAGCTAGAGATGTAATTTGAGTATCTGGAAACATACCTGTTTCATGCAGTATCTGAATTTGGCCAAATGCAGTGGAGAGCAGCAAGTATGTTAGAGTTTACGGCGGAGGAATGAATGCCCCTCCAAGCCCTCATTCAACTACCTCCGGGTTCAGAGGGGTCTGACTCCGGAGTTAAATGGGGAGCAATTGACATGGATATTGCAGCTGAGAGGGATGGAGCGCTGTTTCTGCTTGGGGCTTTCGGAGAGCAGCCATCATAAGCAACTTTAACAAGAGCGTGGGCGCTCCCAGCTGTGAATTGGCAGGTTAAAAGCCAGTGCTCCAGGCGCTATATCACACACATGTGTTTGCAGCAGCAGCATAGCTTTTATTTTTTTCTAATTTGAATAGCTAATTCTCATAGCCGTGAAGTAAAGCTTAAAAGCCTGATGTACATGAAACCAGGACGGTCAACATCCAGAGGAGTCTGCAGAGAGCCCGAAACGAGACCTCTGAGCTGTTCTCCTCAGTGGCCGATACCTCCAGGGATCCCCGGGGCAGGAGGGGTCATGTGGCCACTCCGTCCAAGCACATCCATCCTGGACACGCTTGCCCAGCAGCCTGGGAGCACTATCCCTGTTTCTGTAGGGATGGATGGTACCTTAATGGTTTGTTATCCATGCGATTTCCTGCAACAGGAGGCCTGCGCACTCTTTTTATGTGGCTGATAAGCTATACTTCTGCTTCTCATTTCTCTGTTTCTGAGGGACTGTCATCACAACAAATGAGCACTGTTACAGGAAAGATACTACAGGCTCCAAAACAATGATTTATACCTGCATTTCGGATGCAGTGATGAAGCTCAGGAGCCATCTGATGGGAACTTAGCCACAGGATGCAGGGCAGTACATTCAAAGACCCTGGACTGTAGCAAAATCGAGTGATAGCTTTTGGAGATTAAGAAGGCTAGCATTTTTACATCAATACTTCACTAAGTCAAGTCCGCATAAAGAGTTTTATTGCACAAGAAAATAATTCAGTCACTGAAAAGCAATAAAAAGATTTCTTACTATGGTAAATGTACCGTAGTAAGTGCTGCTGGAGTAAATACGAAGTCTCAGTTCCACAGAGAGATCCGCTTGACAGAAAATGTAATAGAGATCAAGACCTGAGCTGACCTGATTCTACAGACACTTAAGGTGTGTAGCTCTTTACGTGTGTACATTTTGGCTTTATTTTAATTATAGAAACATTAATTTTCTGCCTTGCGGTGTTTTAAAAGCTCCATCTTCTTGATGTGTGTGTACACAGAAAACAAAAAAAGTGCTTTGGGCTTTGCTTTGGAAATCCAGTGAACTTGCTCAGTTGTCAAGTGAGAAAAAGAAGTTGAGAGTGATATAAGCACTGGATCTTTCCATTTAGTGTCTACAGTTTACTGGTACTGTCTTTGGTTTTAAGAAATTGCACCTTAACAGGGGCAAGAGAAAAGTCACAATCCAACAGGAATGTGAAATTTAAATTCAGGATGTTTCTTTTAGAAATAAAAAACTGGATTACATATGAACCTCAAGGATTCTCCCTGCACCATGAGCTGCCATTCCACACCACATCCTGGGAGGGATTTTTCTGCTGCAAAGGAAGCTCCCACAGCCTCAGTAACAAATGTTTGCTTCAGCTGCAGCTGGCATTAAGTCTAAATTTTTGAAATCTGAATATTGAAAGCCTTTTAAACTTACCTAATATTATTCTATTACTGGAACAAATCTAACAGTAAATTGAAAAAAAAAATAGGAACCGTCTAAAAAATATGCCTTCCCCATCCTTTTTCAACTGCAGTATTATGTAAAGATGACAGTTATCAGCTATGTAGAAGAGCAGCTATATTAAATGTTAAATAACCTTTAACAGCACCAAATATTTAATCATAAAAAATTAAATTGACAGTGGTGTGGTTCACACAGTATCCCCTCGAAAGCCTGACAGCATCATTTCTCATATATATTGATAAGTACAAGACATCCATAAAATCGTAGGCTCTGTAGTCTTCTATTTATGAGAGGCTATCTAAAACTCATTCATTGCAGGTAATATCAGTAAGTCAATTCAGCTTAGTCTGATAGCTCATAACTTTTCAGACTGTTGTATTTACTGAGCCATAGACTATCCTTTCTTCAAGTGTACTTGAGAAAATGACTTGTACTGTAAGACTATTTCTTCTCCAAGTATAATCAAGTGCTTTAAAATGAACTCCACAACAGCAAATTCAAAACAGTATTAAACCTTGGTAATAACATAAAAAATATTGCTTTAATAATGCCTTGAAAGTTACACGGAATATTGGTAGTATTTTTTCTGTAGGCCACCCAGAAGATCATCAGTGGGAGCGTGGTGCCAGCCCGAGCCACGTGTCGCAGGGTGGCAGGAGCCCCCGGAGTGGATGACGACTCCGATGGAGATGGAGGTGGTCGCTGTGTGTGGAGCGGTGGGTGGGAAGACAGGACCATGGCCTTGACCGTGTTGTCTCCATGCATCAGCTGCTGCATTTCATCTGCTCATCCCTTATGGAGGGAGACTGTGCTTGCGCCTCTCATCCTGTCTGCACGGGGGAGAAGCAGGCGATGGGAATCCACAGGTAGAGCTGTCCTCTAAATGCTCTGGTAGCTGCTTTATTTAAATTGGCTCGGATAGAGTTTATTTTATTTGAGATTAGGGAATGGGATTGGAAACCCACAGTAAAACTCCTGTTGACTTTAATGATGTTCTTGTTGAGAATCAAAGCTCTTGTATGGAATTTGCTTGTAAGCAAACTGACTTTACAGGAGACCCTTGTAAATATTAGCAGTTATTAAAGGGAGACAAATAGAGTCAGAGCTGCCTTGAATTGAATCCTAAAACTAAAACAGGATTTGAGCACCAGTGTTCCCAGATGGGGAACCTCCCCTTCCCTTCTCACATCATCTATCCCTCCCTTCTCATATCACCTGTCCCTCCCCATCCCCAGCATTTGCTTGTAGGACTGGGAGCTGGAACTAAAGCCTGAGGCAGAGGCTGCTTTTCCCTGTCTCTGTTAACAGTGGTCAAATTTGCTCTGAAATCACTCCTGTCTATATTTCAAGCAATGAATTGCTGTTTTGGGGGACTACAGAGTAGAGAACTGTGTTACCAAGTCCTTTCATTATTTTCAAATTTCTGTTTCACTGCTGTATGGCTCCTGGTCTTTAGACTTGGGCTTTTAGTGCAGGGGACATTTCCTCTCGAGCCAGAGCTGTGAATGGGGAGCCCTGGGCCGGGCAGGCAGCGAGGCTGCCTTGGGCTAGGGGAGCTCGGGGGTCTCTTTTGGGAACTGCTACTTCCCCAGCTGTGTGCAACCACTGGAAAAACGAGATGTTTGTTTTGCACTGGCGCAGAGATGTCACTTGCTGACACTGCTGGTAAAATACCTGGGTGTCTCTCACAGCTGCCCTGGATCTGCTGCTGTTTGCAGGGGATATTGCTGTGCAACGGCCTCCCTTCCTCCTGGTAGCTCTTGCGCTTCGTACACACGCTT
Organism: Nothoprocta perdicaria; assembly: GCF_003342845.1. Lineage (NCBI taxonomy): Eukaryota > Metazoa > Chordata > Aves > Tinamiformes > Tinamidae > Nothoprocta > Nothoprocta perdicaria. The sequence continues at coordinate 5,450,504 of NW_020456198.1, read as the reverse complement.
TATTGCAAAGCAAACTGACTTCTCTGTGGCAGGTGCCCTCTCTGCTGTGTAGCTGGCGAGGGGCCAGTTTTTTGACAGCAGAATGGAGCTTGGCCAGAGCATGACATTAATGTCACTGTCTAAGTGCAAAATGTTTGGGGATCCCTCCTAGTCACCGGAGCTGAGATCTTGTTTTACATCCTCTGAAAGGCTGTAGCTCTGGCAGCATCAACATCCTTGGCCTGGCCGAACTCGGACAATATCAGGTCATCTGAGGTGACAAACCGAGACCTGCCTTCATCTCCAAGTAGAGAATAGACTTTTCCCGTAACAGGTCAGTGGAAATGAGAGTTTTGGATCAGAGGTGGCTGATTTGGGGAACAAATGTTGTTGATTACTGCAGATTTGTCAGTATGAACATGCTTTGCAGGAGTTCGCTCGATTCAGCGAGGGCTTTGGCAGGGAAAGGGTGCACAGGGCTGCTGGGCACAGCCGGAAAGGTGGTGTTGATGGTTTAGCTGGTGAGTTGTTTCATGGAAACATCCCAACTTTGGGAATTTAAGGTATCTGCAGCAGTTTGCTGATAAACTTGATAAACTGCAAAATGCCTCCAGGTTCTTCTGGTGATCTTCCAGGATCTTCACAAAGTAGTTCCAGCAAGTTGCTGGGTGCCCTGCTTAGCCATGTCCTGGAACGATCCTTTCCAGTGAGCTCAGTCCTTCTGCACAGCTCCCCGTGCTGCGGTTCCTGCTACTGCAGCTTCCATGCTCCAAGCAGTAATAGGATTAATTGTTTCCTAAGCTGCTAGTACATCTTTTAACATATGCAGTATGCAGGAGGCAGGCAATAAATAACTAAAGGGAGCGCACGGAGCTCTGGCTTCTGCTGAGGATTTTACCGAGCATATAGAGAAATTGATTCTGTTAAACTTTGCTTGCTGGAGTGGAAAGTTAAAGAAGAAAGAAAAAAAATGCTAAGAAATAGAGTGGTGCATAGGACTGTCATCTTCATTTCAGGATTCTCTCTATAAAATGCACATCAGAAGTGTGGAAGGGCTTTCTAAGGAAAAGGAGCTTGGGTACAAGGTTCCAGGGGCAGAGGGAAACAGAGCACTTGATGTGCTGTTTAAAAGGCTGACGGGAATTCTTTGAAAAGAAATCACTGCCTATTCCAGATCCTGATGCAGGGTCCACTGTGCAGTCTTTTCTCAGTCAGTGTTTCTGCTGGAACTAGTAGGAGACCAGACTGAAAATGAAATGACTGCAGACTGAAATTTGGCCCTCCCTAGACTTAGCTCTGATCTTGAGCCTGGCTACATTTGGGCAGATGGGGGCCCCACGGACCCATCGTCTCCCACAGAACCCCTCAGACTCCGGAATAATCCCATGTCTTCACATATACAGGGATGAGTGAGAATACCTGAAAGGTCCTTTGTGACCTGAAAAATCAATTAATCAAAGAACTAATCTTTCAATTGTTTCTTTCGAAGGGAAGTTCCTCCTCCCTTCTTAATGAGGAATGCTATAGCAGTTTTATATACAGTTCATCTGAGTACTCTCCACCTGCCACTGGTTATTCTAGAGAGCAACCTTGCAAGGAGTGAGGTGCGATAGGCAGTGTCAGAGGCCTGGCTGGCTGCTGCAGGTGTTTTAAGGAATTATATGCCCGTAAACCTAAACTTGAAACATCGTAAATGGAGAGAAGGTCTTTCTGCTTCTTTCCTTAGTATTCTCTTAATACTTTCCTTACTATTCTCTTAAAATAGGCAATAATAGCAGGCTCTCACAGCTGCGGCGTGCCCTGGGAGCTGCCAAAGGGCATTTCTTCTAAAATAAAAAGCACTGAAATTGAAGATCCCCTGCTGCAAAGATGCCCCCAATGTTCTGCGCTCCCACAACTGTATTCTTGTCCCCTTCAGCATAGACCTGGGGTCAGTCCCTAACTTGCAGCTTGTCAGACGGCGGAATGGAAGCGCTGATCCTGTGAAATGGCCACTCGGTTCAGTTCCCCTGCAGGTCATCAGAGCCCTAGGTACCCAAGGTGGGGCCACCCAGGGCACGTCCCTGAGGATGCCTCTCTGTGGCTGGCTCCGGATCTGCTGGAACAGATCCATGGCCAGCCACTCTGGGCAGGGGAGTCGCATCCGCCTGTATCCGGGTGCGGGAGCGCTTGCTTCATCTCCCAGTGCCTGGCTCTGTCAGAGGGGGCTAATAGCCCACGGCATCACTGAGGGAGTTGGGGATAAAAATCTATTAATCATCACAGAGTGCTGAGATAGATGGGTTTCATTCATAAGCGCAAAGATAGACCATGGTCATCTAAAGCTAACATTAACGTGTTGGTATTTGTGATTTACATGAGCTAGTCACTGAAGCCACAGTTGGAGGGTGCTAAAGAAGAGCTTTTACTTTATTAAGGGATTAATTTGGGGTATACAATTCAACCATGGACTCTTCAGTTGTGTTGAAGTGCCAGAAGTGAAGGATTTCTGTTGCTTGGCTTGTGCTACAAGAGCAGGAAGGGTTAATGTTAAAAATAAACAGTGTCCCTGCCTGGGCAGCAGGCAGAGAGATGCCTTCAAAGGCAAAAAAAGACCCCCTTCATCTGCATCCTTTTTACCATCTGAAAAAACATTGCCCCAACTACAGAATTACTGGGAAATTGTGCCTCACGTTCTAGAGGAAGGGATTTATCTTGGAAAGGTATTAAAAGCCTCTCTTACATAGTTGTCATCGGGGCAGATACAGTATTGATTGATCCGGCAGTTTCATTGCGTTGGCTGCTTTAGTGATTACAATATTGATTGGTTTCTCGGGCAGGGCTTGCTCGGTACCCTGCTCTGCTGCAGCACGAAGCAGGCCTGGCTGCGTGGTTTTGGGAGAGGAGGCAGGATTCATTTTTCACTAGACAGAGTCTTACAGAGTAATTAACTGAAAGGAGACTGGCAGGAATTACCGAATTACCCGGGGAGCACAGCGGAGTCACAATTTTTTCAGGCATGTGTAAATAAGGAAATTTGCATCCTCCAAATATTTAAAGCAAATATTGTATTTTAAAGGCAGGCGTGTCATTTGCAAAAGTGCAAAACCACAATAACAGCTGGAGGCAGTTGCCAAATATCCCTGTCACAGCCAAGGTGGGAAGTCCCGAGACCGGCCACAGATCTGCCCCTTGTCACGCTGTGCCTGGTGAGGAAGAGGAGGGTGACGGCAACTTCCCACTTCAGTCTCAGCCCTGGCAGGAGTTTTGCTAGATGGCTTGTCCTGCCTTGTCTTCATCTGCCTTAACAGCCTGAATTGCCATGGGCCTGAGGGGCTGCTGCTCGCGGGGACATTCACATGAGCTCGTCTGAAGGCAGAAGGGGCTGGAGACCAGCGCAGGGAACAGACGTCGTGGCAGGCTCTGTCAGAAGACAATTTTTTAACATGGATTTTAAATGTGCACTTGTAGTCATCCCATCTGGTATGAGATACTAATTAAAAAGGTGAAACTTTCCTGGGCCTACATGTGTAATGTGTACAGAAATAAATATCCTTGGAGTGTGAGACAGTGTCGCATGGGGTTGCTGTTGCACTGAACCAAATCGTCATCAGTGCCGGGTACCACAGTTAATTGCTAGGCTAATTGATATACTCCAGAGCAAGGCTGTAATCCTTGTGGCTTTTTTATGTTTTTTTTTTTTTTTTTTTTTTTTTTTTTTGCCACTGTTGAAACTAAAGAAGGGTGAAAATGATTTATACCCGTTTACTTGACTTTTTCGCAAATGGAAAGAATTAAGAATGAGCAAAGCAATGAGAACCTTGGAGGTAAAAGTCACACTTGAAATAAACTTCTTTCTAGTAAAAGAATTAGAAAAAGTTAAAGAGAGTAGTAAGAGAAAGTGCTATGTTTTAGTGCTAAAAGCATCTGCATATATGTGTACATATGGGTATGCATGTATTTTGGTGAGCAAAGAGGGTTAAAAACAGTTTGGCAAAATGAAAAAAAAAATTCAGTTTTAAAGTACTTTCTATCCCTTAATAGCTGGTGAGATGAAGGGTGCTGGACAATAATTTAGTTCCTGATTTCTTTGAAAATATTTCCATGGGACAAATCCTTGAATTCATACAACTGTTCCTTTTACACAGGGATTAATCTTAAATATAACACAGAGTTTGAAATTAACAGTTGCAGTATCATTTTGTCAAGTATTCAGTGTTGAAAATGTAATACTTTCTGTGGAATTTCAAATAGTCATTATAGAAATTCATGATTAAGTTTGTTGTTAACATCAGTAAATTGCTGCTTCCTGCTCCGTTCTGTTCCGATTGCCCCATTCCCTGTTCAGGTTGACACCTGGTGTCTGCACCTCTTTCTGTCTGAAAAGATTGAGTGATCTCAGATTGGCTGAATAGAACCTGAAAAAAATAGTTTTGGGTAGATACTCGAGAAAAATATAAGAGTACATTACAGCAAAAAGAAAAAAAATGGGCAAAAGTTTCTGAAAAACCTAGAATATCCTGAAAAAATGCCCCAGATGTTTTGCTGAACTGTTCTGGAGTCGCAGTGTGGCCTGGACGGTGGCTGAAAGAGGCAGCGTAGGGGCTGGTGGCCCCTTCACCCCGTAGCAGGGAGCCTGGGGCCACCAGACCCTCTTCTTTCCTGCAGCCTCAGAGCTTCCTGCGGCCAAGGTCCCAATGCTCCAAGTGCAGAAGACATCAGTTGCCCTGTACAGAACTATACCAGCCATTGTCCTGTACACAACTTATCTAGAAGAAAGGAAATGGTCCATAATTTATACAGAAACCTACTCAATGTAGAGTACTACTTGGGTACGTTGGCATATGTCTGCTTTGCTTGAAATACAAGGACCATCCGAGCATGTTACCTAGTCAGTCACTCAGCTGGCAGGACAAATGCCCAGGTTATGGACAGATGTGGGTACCACATCTAAATCAGCTTCATAAGAGAGAGGTTTTAATGTTCTGAGAAAGCAGTTGTGTTTAATGAAGGTCACCCCTGTGCAAGGTGAACCTGCCATGTGGCATCTCTCCCCGAACAGCAATCAATTCAGAGCGCTGTTTTCCAGCGCACCTGCAACTTTGGCCTGAAATCCATTCACTAGATCTTTCAATCAAGCTTCCCTATCATTATAATACACAGAGATCTGCTGTGCCATGGATGTATGATCATTAAATTGGGGGAAAAACTGCTATTGTGCATATGTTGACAACCAATTTATTCATTGCAAAATAGTGAGGCATTGAGTATCCATCCCGTGTCAGTTGGAGGGCACTGTGCTATATTTGTTGCCATCATCATTATAAGGGTTACAAATGATCTACCTGGAGCTCAGCATATATCTTCTATGATGAAGTGTCAACATAAAGATAATAGGGGTGAATTTAGAGTACAGCTTTAGGTATGCTTGCTGCTTGGCTCTGCAAGTCAATAGATGTTGGTTGGAAATGGTGCAAAAAAGCTGTGCAGTGGAAGAAGGGTCTAATTCAGTAACCTCACTTTAGGTATTTTTATTTGGAAAGCAGTTGTTTATCCTGATTGACATTGACAGCATCTAAGTACAGTAAAAGTGATCATCTTTTCAAGAAAACATTTTTGTCCTAATCTTCTTTTGTGTGCCTGTCATGAGGAAGTACATGGTACGAATAATCAGGAGAGCAGATGGCATTTTCAATAGTGGGTCTATTCAGTCATTTTCAAATCTCTAATTGGCCATTGGTTGTAAATGTTAATATGCTTCACTAGTAAATCATTTCTATCCTCTTTCTTGATTTTTGCAAATTACAAAAGAATTACAAAAGAAATAGCTATATTCCTAACTGTGGTGCCAGAAAATCAGCATTCAGTCAACAGGACTAGGAGCTACAGTGAAGTCCAGCAAACGTGAAAAGGATGAAGACTGTCACTCAAACTGGTTAAAATAGTGACAGTCTGAAAAGAAATGCAGGGCTATACTCTGTGCAGGTACAAATTGTGGCTAAAGTGTAATGACCTGACTAGAACTGTGCTGATTAAACACCAGCAGAGGATGCCAATTGATGTCTGCAGTTACATCTTCCTTTCGTAGGAACTTTCTTGCCAAGGAAGAACATGTCAGGAGTGTCCTCTGCAGTACTGCAAAACAGAACTTTTACCAAGGAGTTTAGATCAAAGCAAATAGATCTGAACTTTTGTTGGACATGCATGGTATGATACTATGGAGGAAGAGCTACTCTATGTCATTTTAACTATGTGATTTTTTTTACTTGACGTACTTACAGCTATGAAACCATGATAAGAAACACCTTTAGAGGAGCCATGGCAGCGTGCATGCCTACACAGTGCGCCCTTGCCAGCCTCTGCTGCGGGCAGGGAAATGCTCCCTCTGCTCCAAGGGAACCATCTAAAACCTTCTGGTTTGAGATGTTGCTAAAAACGTTGCTAAAAAAATTGCTAAACTGTTGCTAAAAATGTTGCTAATGTTCCCTAAAAGTAGGGAAGCAAAAAGAAGCCAGCCAAAGGATGGGAAGGGAATGCAACCTGACATTACTGAAGAAAATTGCTCAAAGTTGATACTTTTTTCAAAGAATACATTTTTGGGGGAAACTTTTTGGTGAAATACTGATTCGGTGCCCTATCATGACCCGCATTCTCTCTTATACTGTCTTTTTCTCTCTTATTTCTTTCATTTTACTCTGAATGTTGTCCTTGAGAGTATTTACTTCTGATTTCCCCCTGAAGCCTTCTATAAAGAACAGCTTGGTGATGTTGCTATCTAGAAACATTATGAGACAGGGAGACACAAAAGAAGGAAATAAAGAAAGCTGGAGAAAGTAGAGCTTTAAAAAGAAGCAGGTGCAGATGCTGTCCTAAGATACAGAGTGGAGTAAGGTCTGCCTTGGTGACTATGTATAGAATGGCTTTCTGACCACAGGGTGGTGTATAAATCAGATCAAATAAGTAATGAGTAACTAATGTTACCAGTATTTGAGTATAGTGAGAAATACCTGCAATACCTTTGGCGATGATAATGGGCACCGATGTTGCTCTTACAGGCAGGCTGATAGAATAGCATTAACACAGCTCCAGGGAGAGGCACCAAATCCAAGGGTATTTGCAGAAAACAGAGTAATGGGTTACAAAAGAGGAAAAGTGAGCAAGGGGGAGGCTAGGCAGAAGGAACCCATCAGAATTTCCTTACCAGGTCTCTCTCTGAGTTTGATATACAGATCCATCAGCAGGGCTTGGAAATGCCATCTGTTCAAGACACATTGGCAATAGCAAGGTGCTGGCTGGACTTTAGAGAACCCTGGGCACTGGAGAAGGTGCACAGAGCAATGCTTGGGAGATAGTGGTGCATGTAGTAGAGGCAAGATGGCCATTCAGGAGGTGCCACCTGCACAGCAATTAAAATGAAGTCTCAGAAGCAATTGCCTGTTTCAGTTTCTTCCCTTCAGCAGGCTGAATGTTGGCCACAGCAATCTTCAGTCAATCAGAGCCAAGGTGTGAGGAGCACTTCAGTGTCTGGATTTAACATTTCTACAATCTAAAATCGTACTATGTACATGAGTCAACAGTATAGTGGCTTAAAGAAACAGGAAGATGATGTATGCACTTGTTAAAGCATCTTGCTTCTGAGACAGTTGGAACCACGGGGGTTCTTTGCACTTTTCGTGATGCGGTTGACAAAATAGGATCAAGCTATACCAAGAAACAGCATCAGCTCTGAAAAAAACATCACCACTATATGTGGAGCGCAGATGGTGCTTTTGGTACTTGATATTATAGCTGTTTTTAAGTTTATTGGAGAAAAATATGGATTTTAAAATCTTACACCTGCATGCTGAGAGGAAGCATATGTAGAGACTCACTGAATCCCTGGGTGTATTCTGAGTGGATTTTTACACACGCTGAGCTGAAGTTTCCATTCTCACTCACCATGAGCAGGATTTAATTCTGGAGTGGTTCTGCCGAGGCCAGACACAAGCACAGTGGAAAATGAGAACAACATATGGATTTTGTCCTGTGCATTGATGGTCTGTTCGCAAAGGTAAAGGGCTTGTACAGTTTTGTATTTTACATACACTGTGCATATGTGTGTGCATGCATGGGCACATGTGTACACAGTATACAGTATATATGTATATATGTGTATATATGTGATATATGTGATGCATTTTTGCAAATAAATATCAATGAAATGCCGAGGCACATATCGGAGTGAACAGAACAGCTTACATTGATTAGATCTGAAGGACTCCTAAGAACAGCTTCTTTGCAAGAGTAGCACATCAAAGCTAGCTGGATGTTTAAATACAACTTTATGCAGTAATCTTGGAGATACTATCTCATCACTGCCTCTGCAATTTATGTCAGCACTTTGCCTGCTGCTGAACCTAACAGGTCCCTCATTTTCTGTGATCATGCTGTATATGTTTTTGTTTGATCTTGCTGTCGAAGCCATAGGCTTGATTTGGTGCTGGTCCTCTCAAGACATTTTCATAATTACCACACTGCTTTTTTGTCGTCCTTTTCATTGTATTCTTTGCCTGTTTTCACATTGCTTCCTCAGGCATGCACTATCTCCTTTTGTCACCTTCCAATGAGATGTGTTTGGCACCTCTTTGTGTCACTTATCATGGAAGCACAAAGCAACACTCAGTACCCCAAAAGTCGGATATTCTCAAGAATGGCCTCACTATTTCTGCTATATGGGGTTTATAAAGACCCTAGCTGATACTGCTTTCTTTTCTCTTATGTGACATGACAGAAACTCTGGCTGATACTTTTAGAGCTCTGCTAAGTATTACAGACGCTGGGAACAGTTGTGAGAGACTCTGTCTCTCCCTAGCATTTATACATGCAAGTATTCCTTGGCCTGAATGAGTAGGTTTTAATATGTGCATATTTATATCTGTTTAATTGTGTGATTCCTTTATTCTTTCTGCTCACAGCAGTCACTCCATGGGGCCTCCAGTGGTTAAGCTAGCATAGAGCAGGGTTCTGATCTCTTATCCACCACAAGCTTCTTGGGACTTTCTGCCTCTGCTCCTAGCTGGAGAATATCATCACTTCTCTAAGTCACAGGAAGGCTCCAAAACCAAACTCACTGAATTGTGAGCCCCTCGGTTACTGTGTGAATGAGAGCCACGTGAGTACACCGTTATATGGGTAGGTTGTTCACTGGAGTCCTGTCTGCACGGACGCTTCTTTCTCCTTCCTTGATACTCTTGCTTTGATCTTGCTGCAGCCGCTGAAAAACATGATAACTCTTGCACAGCTAGTCCTCCTCAGTTGTGCTCGTTATCTGGCAGATACATTTTTGGAAACTTGCTTTTTCTCTACAGTAGGGAAATAGAAATCCTTATGCTGAGAAGCAGCAGATATTCTGGCTTCCCACGCCAACAAGGTAATGCAAGAAAATTGAAGATCCTCCTTGCAGCACTAAGTGCCTGCCCCTTGTGGGAAGCGTGGTTTTCAGTTTCCCCTTTCAAGAATGCAGTTGGAGACCAAAGCAGGTTTTTCTTGTCAAGTTTATACCTGTTTTGTGAGCTTTTAGATAGCTTTTCGACCCTGGAAGTTAAGAGGGTGCAAGTATCATATAGTAACTCTGCTGTTGTGCGGGAGTGTCACATTCTTCCTTCTTTGGCCTGTGGAATCTGCAGGCAGGGTGTTTGCATAGTAAGTGCCATGTCAACTCAAGGTTAAAATAGGATTATTTATTCCCTTTTTTCAACTCAGGATCAAAGTACATTGCACGTTGTGTGGAAATCACATCTGAAACAACTGAATACAATTACTGTCTCAAGTAATTGTCAGGAACATACAATTGCTTTTGAGGTGTGGGTATTACTTGCAGGGAAACTCTGACCTTGGATGTGCTCACATGATTCTGGTTTCAATGTGTGGCTCTTCAGGCAGAACATAAGCCCTGCTGAGGGTCAAATCTGGGCAGCATCACCCAGTTAGGGACCAGATACAGCCAACTAATCAAACATTCTGCCACGGGGATATCAAAATAGTTTGCACCAAGTATGTCTGGCTGCAGTTTGCTGCTCTTTTTGGTGTGCACATGATAGCCATGACAATGTATCTCTGGAGAGGATGGCAACCCAGCTCTGTTGATCCCTGAAACGAAGCTCCTTGTGAAGGCAGTGACCATTTGCCAGCCTGGGAGAGCCAGATGAGAAACAGGCTGCAGGAGGAGCTGCCAGGCTGCTGCTGGGGCCACGCTCTCTGCCGTGGGGTCTGCTGCGCTGCTTGGTAGCCCTCTGCTACCCGTGAGTTTACATCTTAGCACCAGGGTTGTACTTCTCAATTTGTTCCTCCCAAGGACAACTTTTAAACTTCCCTGACACCAGTTCTGAGTGGGTGGAGCGGTGGCAAAGGAAGCTGCTTTAAGTGAGTGAGGGGGCAGTGTCTGCCTGATTATTTATCTCCCTAGCTACACACAGCTCTTGCTGTCTCTGGATTGATTCAGGCATATCATAACCTTTTGCTTTAGCTCCTTCATCATGCTGGTTTGCTACAACAGTTCACTCAGAGATCTGTCTCAGCCTCGGCAGAACAGAGGATGTCATCTCGTTTTATTGGGCTCCAATGTGCCTCCCCCACGTGCTTCCCACTTCCCCGTTTATCATATGGAAGGCTCCGACAACTGTACTGGATGCTTTGGGGCTGGGCAGAGTAGCCTCTAATAGTATTAAAAGCCTCCCTAAAGTGTCAGCTTGAGATAAATGGGTGTGAGGACAGGTCGGATCAGCGAGGCTTGCTGTGTCCTGGAGCACGTGCCACCTTAGCGAGCGCACACAGCATTTGCCAAGGGGATGTGCCATTAGAATGTGCCATTTTAAAGGGATTCTCAGAGCTGTGGAGGCAAACTCATTCCAGAGACAAGATATCTGCAGCTGGGGTTGCGCTTTGCAGCTCCTGAGCTGAGGTTGAGGAGAGTAGGTTTCTCCATCTCTGTGCATCTCTAACTTTAGGAAGAAGAATTGATTAAATTTCATCTCGTCTGATCCTGATTAATGAAAAGTCATTTCTGCTAGTTCTGGGCAGAAAAAATAATCTTTGACTATTTTGTAACCTTGCAGATATATGTAGGTTGTGGCAGTACGTTCTATAATTCTAGAAATTATGACAAGGCATCCATAAAGATGAGGCTGAAGCCCTATGCAGCAGGCATTGTAGCTTAAAGGAACGTTATTTAATACCTATTAATGGAACTGCTGAAGCATAAACAGCCTCAGCTCAAGCAGATTTTGTTAACTCCTTTGTGCTGGTGGTCTCTGATGGGATGGCAGATCGCTCATAGCTGCCACAGGCCGCTTTTGCCTCCGTTCAGTGCAGAGCTTGTGTCACATTCGGTGTCCCTTAGGCCACAGCAAAACCGCAGCTGTAGATGGCAGGACCTGGTGGGTGTTCTCTGAAGGAGTTTTGACCAGCGTGTTTATCAGAGAGGGACTGGAGCCTCCTTAAGGGGAGCTCTGGGTGTGCAGGCACTGTGGCCCCGGCCTTGGCAGTGCAGCCCCTGGGGTGGAGGAGAGCGGGGCAGGTGTCCAGACTCAGTTTGTCCTGGTTAATGGCAAGTGGTACCATCAGGACCACCCAGGACAGCTGAGATCAGGTCACTCCGTGGAGTTACTATGTTCTTTTTAGAGGTGCTACGGCTAACAGCCCAGTAGCAAACGAGTCTTATTCAAGTGTCTCTGAGGCTCCATTCCTTTTTATTCTAATTTCATAGTGCTTACCCAGGCATTCAAGGATCCTGGGTACTGCTTCTGCACATCATGGGACTGGCTTATAAATCATTACTTTTCTTAAAAGAAAAACAGTGCATGTTAGATACTTTGCCTGCAAGCTTCTGAATACTTTAGGGAAATAAGGATACATTTTCATGCCTTCCTTTGAATCATAGGATTAAAATAAACATAGAAGTTGAATTTCCTGGGTAATAAGAAGATTCCAGAAGTTAAAGCTTAAGAAAGAGCAGTTGTTAATATGAAACTGATAATACACTGTGAGTGAGCAACTTTATAATCCATTTGCCTCCCACTTCTTGGGCATGTCTACACAAGAAATGCAGTTAACTTGTTCTGGATACTGGTTTAATTAGAATCAGTACAGCCCCCCTGTGTGGACTTAAGTTATGTTTGCAGCGTGATCTGCAGTGTGATTCTTGGCATGTGCAGACAGACTGCAGATTGCTAATTAGATTAAGTGATGAAGCTGCACCAGGTCAGGTTTCTGCCATTGAGTTTCTAAGCCGAGGCTTATGTAGCATGCACCAAAGTCTGTGTTTCTGCACTGTCTTTATTATTGGCTTTTGAACCAGAGAGCCCATGGCCGTCATGGGCATTTCTACACATCTCAGGAATGTCCAGCTTTAATGGTAGCAGAGACCTTGTCCTTTCTGAGCCTGTGGTTTGCTAGCAACGTCAGCATTTTCAGGCAGCATATATACTCCCTGCATGGACTGCCAGTGGTCTATGGACCATTGCTTGAATGCTGTTATTCTAGAACTAAGTAAGACTAAATTAATCTGTGGTTTCAAACAAAGTTAGTGTTGTATTTTTTGGTGACTTTCCAAAGCAGATGAGTGTGTAGTTTATTGGGGAGAAAATGGATAGTAGCTTATAAATACTCTGAATGTGGCGCCAGGAAGCATTCCCATTCCTGGACCATTAGGCCTCTGCATCGCGGTAGGTTTGTCCTCTGCCTGCCCAATCCAGCCATGGCAATGTAACAGTCACACTTGGGTGACCTTTAAGAAAGACTAAAGTAGTACCAAAACATAAAGTAGTGCCAGAAAACACATGGTGCCCATGGGACTATGGTTTGTTGTCCGGCCAGAGCTTCAGCTCTGCTGGCTGCAGCTTGGGTCAAGTTCTCCCACAGGCGAACTGGTGTTTCTCCCGAGTGAAGCAGTGAGGTTTAAGAGGTGTTTTAACTCTCGTCTTGTCTTCGTTTATCCCTGAAGGACTGCTCTGGACGGCTGCTCATTGGAGGCTCCAGTAATAACCCTTCCCCAAATTTCCCATCTGCAGGCCAGGCAAGGCCGCTCCGCATCCCAGGGGCATCACCAAGGGAATCTTGTGGCGAAGAGGAAGGCAAGGCCTGGGTTCAAGTGTTGTGTGTCTGTCTTCTCTAGAGGGGAATGTGTCTAGTACAGGGGCCCTTGGGATCCAAAGGCTCCCTAGGCAGCCTGCAGCCTGTGCCAGGGCAACAAAGCATGAGGACGCTTGCTGGCTCATCTGTTCATTCAAGCTTTTAATTAGTTACCAGCTCTCCTCCTGGTGAGAAGCTGTGCCCCATGTTATTGAAGAACTTATTCAAGTGTTCCCATTTATGCGAATATATTCTTTTGATGTTGGATTTCAGGCAGTCACAGCCACAGTAAGGAATTAAACATTGTGTAAAGAAGATCAGGATGTGCTGTTGATCAGGATGTGCTGTTCCCGTTGGTGAGCAGTCTCACCTGCTTGTGGTGTGGCTGTTATCTCAGTTACAGAGACTGTTTCTTTCAGTTGAAGTAGCAGTGGCTCATGCTCTCTCCTGATTTGGAGGTCCACAGAGGGATCCATTCAGGAAGAGACTTGTATTTGCATTTTCAAGTGCCTATATGCAGATCTTCAAGTATTTAAATGGTATACATGCATCCCTCGAGCTGCAAACACACATCACTGCAGCCCTTCACATCCATCTTTTCTGTGGGGAGTTGTGGAGAGGTCTCCTGGGTGGATGGGTGCACTACTTGAGTGTTTTCAAAAGACTGGGCCGTGGGCATGAACCCCAGAGAGGTGGGAGCACATGTCTCTATACAGAGAAACCATTCTTAGCAAAAACACAGTATATAAAAATACTTATCTCTTCTTACCTGCTCTCTTGTCACAGCAATGCCAACGTGGGCTTAGCCATCACTTCATACCCATGTGAGAAAACAGGCCATGGCCAAATAAATACAAATAAGCTGAGAATAGTCACCTAGTGATAATCAAAGAATGTACTTTTTAACGGATGGAGTTCAGACAGAAATATGGAGCAGGCAGGAAGCAATCTATTTTTCCCTCTAAACTTGTCACACACGAGGGAGCAGATCTTCCTGTGGTGTAAATCAGCAGAGCTCCACTGGCTGGGAGAACAACTGTAATTTATCCTGCCTGAAGCTGCACAGAAGGTGCTGGAGGTTCCTTGGAGACCTGTGACATTGAGAGCAGGCATTCTAGCACCACTGTCCTTTGGAGCAATTCGGTGCACAGGCAACTTATAATTACAAACACTTGATAAATCTCCTTCAGCAAAACTGAGGAGCTTGGTAAAATGCTTGAGATTGTGATGGCTGATTTCACTTCTTGTAAGAAACCCGTATTTCTGTGATTTCCATCTTAGCACAAAGGCATCCTGCAGTGATGCTCTGAAAGAGGTTCTGATGGTTCAGGCAAGCTTTGAAGTATTTCAAGGGTCTCCTTTGTTTGTTGAGATCAGTGGGTTCCTTTCAGACAAGCTGAAAAGCCTGGGGGAAACAAAAGAAGCTATTTTGAGCCATTTTTGTGAGAGTGGTACCTGTCCCTAGCACCCAACACCTTATGCAGCTGGTAAATACTATTCCCTATGAATTATCTAATCCTTTTCCACAGTGTTTGGCCACCTACACCTGACCACCAAACTTGCACTCCACTTGCCTTGGTTGACATTTATATAAGAAAGAGCCACTAGCTGCTCTTTTATCAGCTCCGGAAAGTCAAGCACGGGAGGATACAAATATGATAGGTGCCACACAGCAGCACTCAGCACGGTGCTGCTACCTGTATACCCAGCCTCTATAAATGGCTATACTCAGCCATCGCTCAGAAGAAGAAAAGTGCTGCTGGATGCTTGGAATGATTTAACTCTCTTATTCCTGGGACAAAAATAGGTGCTGTTTTGTATCATATTATTTCATGGCTGGGTGTATTATTGTTGTTAAAGATTTCAAAGTAGCATAGTATAAGAGAAACATAGGACTTCGGTATGGGTTCTCTACCAGACATATCTAGGTATCATATGTGTTGCCTTGAGCTTAATAACTAGTGATCATGAGAACAGAGCTGATGGCAAGATGAAGACCAAGCAGGGAAGGGACCTTTTCCAGTCGTGAGTGGGGATTGAAGAGGAATAGGACAGCAGAAGGGGGAAAGCCCTGTCTCCAGTGCTCAGCATGTGTGTTTCTCCCTTGATGTCTCCCTTTGTGGACAAAGCTGCCCTGAGAACTGGTTGACAATGAAGATTTTACTCTGTGGTTTGAATATCTACAGAAAAAAAAAGTTATTTTTCTGGGTTTAGAATCTGGAAAGTGGTCAGTGTGGTAGCCTTCTTATGTCACACACTTGTGATGCAGAACAAGGCTTCATAATGATACATCCATGGCTAGTTATAGCTGATGTTTATTAAAGATGAGTACAATTTTGCTAAGAGGTTGTTAGAGTAAAATGCGCAAGGAAAAAATTATGCTGCAAACAATAACAAGGTCCCAGAATTACCTTGAACTGTGCAATTGAGATTCTCAGCTAATGTCAGATCATCTCTGTGTAAGACTGAACTGCTGACATTTGTTTAATTACAATGTATTCATGAAATGGAACAACATTCCTAATCACTCAGGCGTGCTTGCATTATGTCTTTTCTGCAGCATCGCTATTCAATTTGAATAAATTCTCATTAAAATGATCAGAAAATTTTGCAGCCATTGGACACACTGATCGCACCTGTACTTTGAGCTCATTATAGGCTTTGGGAGTACTCCCCACTCACCTCTTCCTGATAAAATATAGCTGCCAACCAAGAGCATTCTTTCTAGCAAGAGGAGCCTTAAAAGAAACACAGTGAATTGTACTTTGCTGAAGATAATGCCTTTTCACTAAGCTCAAGATTTCCCTCACACCAGGAAGTAAACTTATCCCAGCTTTCATTTTTTGAGGTTTTCGGGGTGTTTGTACCATCTGCAACATGTACTTCCGTGGTTAAAAATTTAGGAGACTTGTCTGGCGGCAGGTTAGCAAAACATGAACTTTCCCTGAAGCTTTTCAAGTTCTGGGATATACACCAAGTATTTCTGGAGACTGGTTATATTCACCTGTAGTTGCTCTAGGCTCCAGAAACAGAAGTATGGAGCACAGAACAGCCTTGCTATTTTTTTCTGGAGGATGCCAAATCCCTGGGGTTTGTCACGGTGCCTCTGGGGGAGTGGGACTGGGAATTTCTGCTGGTAAGTGACAATGTGGTTGTGTGTCTGTATGAATTAAAGATCAGAACAAACACTGAAAGGAAATCCATAAAATGATTCATGCCATGAGAACTTACCAGGATGATTAAGTACATGAAGTTCATGTGGGCTGTTGCAATTAATGTGCTATGAATGAGCAAGGCAGGCTGGGGCTGCACTGTTCGCTGTGAGCACATCAGTGCTGCTGAGAGCTGACCAGAAAAATCCAGCAACACACAGTACCTTCCAGTTGTTTTCTCTAATATTTATCAAGCTTGAATAACCTTCTTGTAAATGATTAAAAGATTCTGAAAACCTTCCTCACACTACCAGGCTGGTTCTTCAAGACCACATAGTTGTTACTTACGGTTGGGACATTAAATTGCCTGTCTTGATTACCAGGCTAGAGGCGTTAGTGTTTTCAATGCAGGTACCATACTTCATATTCCATACGGGGAGGCTTTGAAAATTTTAACAAGGAACAAAACCAAAGCCATACCAGGCAGCTCTTTGGAGTACTATCATTTGAAAATGCAGCTCAGAGCTAGAAAATGGTAGTAAAAATAGTGATTCTCTAGGGAAGCCTAAAAGGAGGGTTTGGGAACTGCAGCAGCGCAGAGGCAGAGGATCTTTTCAAACAGCAATAAAGTACTTAGTGCAACTTTTGTGAAGAAAATCTATCCCTGGAAGCTGCTGCACTTGTCTCTGAATGAGTTATTGTCCCTCAGCAAGCTTTAGGGTGTTGCTGAAATCCTTCCTTGCAGGAATGAATGGATGAAGACAACACTGTTAAGGGTTGCACTCCAGTCATCCCTGTGAGGCCTGACTTTGGGGAACAGGAGAGCAACGTCAGCCTGTGTTTTCTGTGGCCAGACCTGCTGTCCTTGTTTCCCATAATTTCCCCCATAATGAGCACCTTTCTGTCAAGCATGCTTTAAAAAGAGCATGTCTTTATCTCGTAAAAAACAAATAGTCACTGCCAGCAGAGCTGCAGGCTGGGACTACTAGAAGATGATCTGATGAGGGCAGTTAACTGAAAATGTGCTGTGGATTTTACTCTAATAGTTTATCAACAGGAGCTTTCTGAAGAGCCCTTAGGTGTGCTGCCAAATCCAGCTTCCAAAGCAAGGAAAGTGAGGCAAGTCCAATACTGTTAATGTCAATGGTTTCTAGTTAATTGTCTGTAACCTGAAAAAAATCAGTGAAAAGCACAAAGAATTGTTTAAGTTGTGCTTTCTGTCTCCTTATTCAGGTATTATGCGCCTTTGTTACATGTTTATATTCCTCCTCAAAAAACTCCAGCTCTCAAAGATAAACTCTAAATGATATATTGTTCTTTTGGTATATCCAGACAGCACTTCTATAGTTGAATGGAAAATATAATTTCAAACTGTGTATGTGTATGTACTCAGGTTAAGACTTGCTGAAAGAAGAGAAAACCTATAAGCAAAACAAAAATGACTTATATTGCTCAAGCAATTATTTTATCTGCCTTCTATTTTATTTTGAACTCCCACTTAAGCAACCCTGTATGTCTTCTAATGCTGATGTCTATTCTTCGGTCTTAATGTTTCCCTGCTGCATAGTTAAAATAAGGAGAAAAGAATCCTTATGTTCCATATGTTTATTGAGGGAATTTTTTTGTGTGTGCTGTTCACATAAAACTGCATCCGTTCTGTTCATGATCCATAGTGCAATTCCATTAACAAAGCAGCGCTCTCTTTTTTGCGTGCTGTTACTCTTAAAGCCCATTCCTGCTGCTGTGTCTTCCATAGAAATAAAAGAAAGGTTTGCAGGTAATTTAGTTCAGTTCATTTCCAGTTCTGTCATATTTTCTTTGTTTATTGCCAAACAAATAACTTTTTAGAAAATCTTTCATAGAATCATTTTCATTTTTCCATTCAAGATAATTTTTTTTAACTGAAAGTAGAATGCATTTATTTAGTCAAAATTTTCAGTTATATAAAATGAGAATGTGTTTTTCTGTTGTTGTTTTCCTTTCAAGTTATGTACCCCCCACTCTAGGGGATGAAAAAGCATTTTACATAAGAAGCACACGTGTGACATTAGGTGCCACTCCTTTTTGATATCAAGAATATCAAATCCTTGCTTATAAATGCAATGTGCATCCAGGATTTATAAGCCCTCGCTTCAGCCTGGAGCTTGTGTGACGATTCCCAGACCAGGAGAAACACAGTGGTCTGGCAAGCGAGGCCGCTGCTGCTTGTTGTCTGATTTCTGCTGCTGGGACAGGGACCATCCTCTCTGGTTGTCCTTTTTCCAACACCTGGCACAGGGACATCCTGGCCACAGCAGAGCCAAAGTGATATAAATAATGGTAATTCATCTACTTTACTGAACCTGCCTCTCTGTGCCTCTGTCTCATAAAGCTGGTGGATTTCAAGGGGAGCGCAGGGAACTGGAGAAAAACACAGGGAACAATAAAGATTTTCCTGTCTTGAAGTATGGGCTGAGAATCTGCCTGAAATGTGAGAATATATGCGTGGAAGTGTGCAGCAGAAAGACATCAAAATGAGCCTCCTCGGTGTGATCAGAGCAGCTTAGCCGCCCTCACACCTCAGCCGTGCCCGTGGCTCCTCAGAGGGGAGGGGGAAGCAGCTGCTGCTCCTGCGCCTGCACAGACCCACTGGCCGGCTCGGCGGGAGGCCCCCGTCCCTGAGTCCGCCGTGGGGAGGCCGCGTTCAGCTGAGCTCACCAACATGGCGGCTTCAGTGCTGCTCTTCAAAATGGCAGCCTGCGTGTTTGTGAAGACAGGGGCAAGGCCTGCAAACCAAGGCCTGGTCAAGAGCACGGCCTGAGTCCCTGTCGTCTCACCTCACGAAACATAGAAATATGGTGCACACAGGACCCCTCGTCCTTAAGTGCTCAGGACCATTGTCCCTTTTTTTCTCTCTCCCTTTCCACTGCTCTGCCCATACCCTTCTCGTTTCCTTCTCCGCAGCCTGCCTGTGTGTCCCTTCACCTGATCGTTAGCATATATTACCTGAGTTTTAGATTGCATTCCTATTTCCAGATATGAAATTAAGATATTAAGTGTATTCATAGGTATTTGTAATAGTAGATCTTGTTGCCTGAAATGTGCTTTTAGGTATTACCTTGGTCAGTAATTTAATTGAATTGGGTAGTGACAACACCCTGACATTGTTAAGGTTAATGACCCAGTGATTTACAAGACAAGGCACATTTACCGGCAAATGGATTTTAGTAATTGTTCCTCTGAACAACGAGAATAACAATTTGTACATTGATCCACAAAGTCCTCCAAGCAGAGGCTCTCTTCTTACTTTACTGGTGGCCCTCTCCATAAATTCACTATCACTCGGATCATCTTTTCTTGGCTTTGCCATATTTTAACTGCATTGTACTGAATTTTAAATGAATTTCTTCAGTGTGATGCCCAGCTTGTGTTGTCCATATGGAATAGAGCTGAACAGGAAGACAGTGAGGAAAGAGAGAAGACAGGAGGACAAAACCTGCTCAGTTAGGGCACTATTCGTCTTGACCAGGCTGGTTTAAGATGAGTATTTCCAGTTTGTGATATATATTTGCATATCTCTGACACCTATATTTAAACCTTTTAGTGTCCTTTTCAATACATTTGTATTGGTCTTGGCCAAAATGCTGTAGGATGTCATGCCAAATGTATTAGATTTTTTGTTTAGTCAGGACTATTCTCTTTGCTAAATATTGTGTGTTTTAAAACTATTGTGACAAGAGTAACATTACTGGAGTCTCAATTTGTGTCCAAGACTTCCTAAAAGTGAGCACAAGAATTCCCTAGCTAGAGCCCTTAAGCTCTTGGATGCAAATTACCTGGGCTGCTGATTAAAGATTCTGATTGTAAGATAAGTTGTTTGACATCTTTATTAATTAATATTGAGAAAGAAGGTATTTAATCAGCATTGATTTGTCATAAGGCTACATAATCTGGCATTATCCCAAACACATAGCAGAAGTGTTTATTGAACATGGTTGTTTTTCCTGTAGGATTATTGACAATGTTATAATTTCCATAGCAGTAATGGACCACTACCGTTTGTTGGATACTCTTTGTTACAATAGACTTTAATAAGCTCCATTTTATTGTCCTTAGTTATATTGACTGTTGATTTCTTCAGTTGTCCTTTTGCTTCCTTTATTAATTTTGTGTCATCCCTGGCTTCTAGTGCATAGCTGCCAACTTCTCTCTTTTACATTTGATGCTTATTGGCATTTTCTCCTGTTTATAACTGCTTTCACTCCCCCATCAGGCTGTGATGAGATTGCTTGTTCAATGTTGTGTTGCAATTATCTGCCATGTGTTCTTCATTACATTGCATGTGATATACCCCAGTAAGATTGCAAGACTCCTGACCTTCAGGGCTGTACTTAATACAGCATTGTGCGTAGGCCTCTGTTGGATCTTGAATAGCAGTATTTTGTTAAAAACTGAATATGTCTGTCTTTATTGCCAAAAGTAAAAAGCAAAACTGAAGGAGAAAATGATATTTTGAAATAATTCTGTGCTAAAATTACAATTTAAATATAAATATGGACTAAATTGAAATGACTTGTTTTTACTATTGCTTTGAAAAAGACTGTTGTAGCTGTAGTGCGTCAAAACAATATTGATGACTGCAGGATTTTTAGGATTTTCATTTCTCTCCGTATTCAGCCTACAATTCATGAAGATACCCAAGACTGTGAAGATTGGATGAGAATTGTGTCCCTGGTTTGCTAAACTGCTGACTGTGGTGGCTGACACATCTCAGGGAGCCTGAGAGGTACCCAAGGGGATGCGAAGAAGGCAGCAACCGGGAAGCACACATCCTCTCCCACTGTCAAGCTGGTATTTCTGGTTTTGTTCTTAATTAAATACAGAAGGAAGTTGTAAGACAGGACAAGCTGGAGACATGCAGAGGGTGGCGGTGATGCATTAGGAGTGTGATTTTTAAGGAACCACTCATAGACAGCTGAATGAAGACTTTGAAATTGTGTTTACAAATTAAAAAAGGAAGGGAAATGATACAAGGATAAATTTAAGAAAAGTAAAGTTGTGCAAAGAGAAGCTGGAAGGATATATTAATGTAATCTATATGGCAAGTGTCTGGCTCTAAGTGCACTGAAAGGCCATTTTGTAGCTAAAAATCATAATTTTTTTTCCATTTTCCATGCAGAAATATTCAATGAACACATCTCTAACTTTTCTAATTACATTTTAAACATTAATTTTGTTAGCATCCACATTCAGTAAACCAGAGATTTTAATGGCACTGTGTTTTACTAAATCATATATTTTCCGTCAGTCTCCACAGTGGAGTGGTGCTGATAGCATTAACACAGAATGGGATCAAATGAGCATTCCCTTCACTCTCTGCTTGAAAATATCCGAACCCTGGTGCTTACACCTTGCTGGGTGGTTATTTGCTCTCTTGTCTTCTGTTATTTTCATATGCAACACTTGTATGGTCATTAATTTCCAGTCTTGTTTTTCCAATTACACAGCCTTACTGGAAAGCATAGGTTAAAGGCTTTGTTCAGAGGTGCAAGCAATTAGCTGCACATATGTTCATTGTTATAATTACTTGCACAAACTGGTGTAAAAGGAAGTGTTACCATTTGAATGTGAGGTGAGGCTTCCATAGTTAGCACAATGGAAAGCTTGGTTGCCAATTTAAAAACAAAATTATTTGAAAGAAACCATTTACAAGTGTGGCAAAGTTGAGAAAACCAGAAAATGTATATAATTTTATATGAGCTCCCATAACTAATGTTCAGTTAAAAACTGTCATAAAAATAATTGGGGATAAGATTGCAGATATCTTCAGTTTAGAGAACTGATCTGGCCGATCAGATCACCGGGGAAACTCTGGTATTGCTCACAACCACGGTGAAATGTAAATTGGGCTAAAATTTACTGGGAAAAAAAGTGCTTGCAGCAAATATGTACAAGAGGAATTTAAACAATGTTGCCTCTTTACTACTAGCTTCCAGATTTCAGAGAATTTTAATATGGAATTAAGCATATCATAAAAAAGCAGTGCAAAATTCAGCTTAGTGCCAGGTCAGGATTGTGAGTAATCCTGCTGCTCAGTGGTGATTTGTCCTGGGGCAAGAATGGAAGTCCGACTTCTGCTAAACCTGAATTTATGCATGAGATTTTAGTCAAATAGGAGTGCTTTATGCAGATATGATACAAAAACATTACACAACATCATGGTTTTGCTTAAACTGTATTTACATTCCCTTTGGGTTCCTAATAGCTTGGTTGGTTTGCAGCTTTTCTAGCCCCAATGCTGGAAAAGTGCCCCAGGATACGACAGAAGATGCTGTAGGAGGATGAGGTGTGGGGAGGGAAATGGGGGTGATTCTGGGTTTCTCTTTGGAGAAACCAGAGGGTGAGAGCAGATGAACCACATGAGCTTTACTGGTGGCCATTTGCTGTGGAAGATGCTGCTGCTTTTAGTGCAAGCGCATTCTCCAAGAGGAGGTCGGTCAGAGAAGGAAGCAGAGGCAGCAGTAGTTCTTTTTGTGGGCTCTGTAACACCCGGCGACCAGATGCCACTTCTGAGTGCTCATAGGAGCAAGCCTGGATTGTGTGCAAGTCTTATAAAACACTGTCACACGCAAGCACGAGGGCTGGGTTGCTGGCATTGCTTCTGGAGTCTAGAGAGTCATCCTTCACAGCCACAGAGCCAGCCTGGGCCTTCTGCCTCATAATTTTCTCTCTCTGCCCCAATAATCAGCTCTCAGTTTCCACTGCTGCTTTCCAGGCTCGGCAGCGAGCAGTGCAAATCTAGAGAATCTGCACTTGGTCAATTTTGAATTAGCAAGTTTGACAAATGTTTTCATTTGAGAAGGCAAGCTGCCTCACTGTGCTTGGTTTAACACGAGCACATTAGAGTGACAGGGCTGGATTTAACTTTAGTTATCAACACTTTCAGCCTACATTGGTCTAAGTAATTGTCCTGTTTATACCCTGACAGGTTAAAATAATGTATTCTCGAATGAGGGAGTTTCTCCTGAAGATGAAAAGCAGCCCAAGAGGGTTATCAGCTGTTACTAACTGTGACAAGCAGTGTGAGCCAGATGTATGGATAAATTGCTATTGCTCCAGAGGTTATTCCTATTAGCGAGAGACATATAAGAAACCCTAACAAGGCGTTAATACAGTACAGCTAGTAAAATAAGCTTGTCTGTCCTATCTGAGCTCTGGGCTAATGGCACTTTCCAGTGTTGTCTTGATGCTGCACTGACAGATGGTGATAGACCTCACAGTAAAAGGAAAGCTCTGCCAGGCTGTTGGGGAGAGTGGAGCAACAATTTAAAAGTGAATTTTCAAGAAAATAAATAAACAAACACATTTATCTGAGACCTAAACACTGCTAGGAAAGACAGTCCTGGATTCCTCTGTACACAGAATCAAATAATGCTGTGCAGAGGGGATCTTGGCAAAGTAGGTAATTTCTGGTAAAATTTTCTATGCACAGAAATCTGATTCTTTTTTTCTTCAATAAGTGTTCTTAGGATCAAAATAAGTGATTGTTTAAACATGAAGTGCTCAGTTCCCTTCCCATCTGGAGAATGGTACTGAAAGTACGGAGAAAATGGGACTCAATAGCTGAACACTGTAAATGGTTTTAAATAAGAGAACTGAGCTCCTGCCATGGGCTTGGGTGAGTGCCACAGGCCTCCGTTGGCTTCACACAGGCAAAGAAGTGGGTTCTTATTCAGGCCATTCAGTGTGGTACTTAACTGGAGCCAATGCAGTTAGCAGTGAAATATTTAGGAAGGGTTGGCTCGCATGTAGGCTAGTTCATCTATAAAAGAAATAGTGGCAGGAATTTCTTTAGCAGCAAAATGGGATACTCAGGAATCACAGGAATTGTAATTGCTTGAGTAGGAAGCATGGGAGGGTTTTGTGTTTTTTTCTGAGAGACACTATGGAGAACTTTGTCTACTCATCATGGCTAATGCTTGTTATCCAACATCATTTCCAGACACTCAATGTATCTGAATATCAAGGGACAAGTGGACGAGGGAAGGGAGGATACATGTCCATATCACACTGGAAGATTAACCAGGATGAAAGATAGATTGTGATGGGCCAAATTCAAATGGGAGTTGTATGCAATGATAAGATTGCATAAAGTTTAAGGGAATATTGTACAGCCTGATCATTTCTATGGGGACTGGGGTTTGAGGATTGAAAAAACTCCAAAAGCAGAGTCTGGCATTAACAGACCTGGGAGATGCAGGAGGGCTTAGGATCAGCCCAGAGTAACAGAAGCTTGAGAAGGAGACGAGACAGGTGAGATGATGTCAAAATGACAGCAACTACAGGTGCATAAACCAATGGGAGAATCACCATAAAATGCAGAAAAGTTTGAATAGCCATAGGAGCAGGATGTGTGGGACTTCCTCTTTTGGTTTAGTTTTAGCCTATTTTTGACCACTCCTTTAATGTAACATAAAAATCTCAGCATCAGTTCATATCTCACCTCCCAGAAGAGAAAACTTAGTTTGATTATTGCTTGAGTCTTACTTTGCAGTAATTAGAATACAAAGCTCTTTTCCTGTTGTAAATTGGTTGTCTTTCTTATGCTCTTTACAACAAAGGAACCCTTACAAGTGTAATTACATGATTATTTTGACATCTTCTTAAATGTTCTTTTTCTATAGGTGGATTCTTGGGGAGACAGAGGGCTTGAACAGAAGTGGAGCTGATGCAGCTGCTTCCTAGTGCGTGAGATAATCATAAACTAAAGAATCAAAATGTTAAAAATGGTGAAATTGACATCAACAACCATCATCATTTTATTCTCTTCCTTTGTACATTCTTTTAAATGTGGAACTGCAGAAGGGTGAGAAAGCTTTGCTTCAGTAAGGAAGGTTCTCCACTGGCCCGTGATGCTGGAGACGTGGCGGGAGAAGATCTCAGGGGAACAGAGATCTGCAGCATATCTGCGCTGGACTACAGGTAAGGGTGGTCACCCAGGAGCAGGTGTTGTGCATCCTGTGAGGTCTAGAACATGGGTGAACGCTGCTGGCTTCTCTTCAGCTTTGCCTGGTCTGAGAAGCTGAGCACCTCCAGGCCAGGCCATTTGGTGGAAAACCATAGGGAAAGTTGAGCAGTTCTCAACACATGTTCAGCAAATGTGGGCCCTTTGCCACTGACAGCCTTGCAGGACCGCAGCAGGGCCTGGTAGTCAATAAATGAAATTTCCCCTTTGGATTATGGAGCTTGTATGCTGGGCAGGTCAGCTTGCAAAAACAGGAGAGCAAATTGGAAATGGACCATGTTTACCAAGGCTTATCAGTGAAGCATACATTTTATTTCTGCATTTTAATAGGTAGCCTGGGCTGTATTATTTTACAATGCTGTGTTTGTTATGTACTGCCAGCATAGGCCTATTTAAGTATGTTTTCTGGCAAACGCAAAAAGCTGGGGTCAGGTATCAGGGTCGGTGTTGATTTTAAGTGGCTGTCTTGGGAAACCTGCGATTTAAAGTGGGGAAGGAGTCTGAAGGGGTCAGCTGCACCTTGTATTCTCCTAGAAGCTGCTCGTTGTCAGCCTTGTGCTTATTCAGAAGGAGGCTGGCATTTCTAGAGGCACACAACATAAATATTTAGCACCGTCGGTGGAGAAGGAAAATATTGTTGGAACAATGTCTTCATTTGTCAGAAGAAAAATAGGGACTAATTTTTTTTGAGAGAGAGAATAATTAACTGCTCCCCGTGAGCTGTTTCTCTGAAGATTTCAGGCAGACGGTTGCTCTTGTAGCAAGAAGAGTGAATGCCAATTGAGAGGAACATGGATTCATTTATAAAACCAGAGAAATCATTCTGTCAGGCAAGATATAGATACACAAATTAAGCAGGTATCAAAATTATATCATCTCTTTAACAACAACTGCCACTCAAGAATAGACTATAGTCTAGGAATAGCTGTAAAAGAGAATCTCATTCATCTCTAATTTAGTTATGACAGCACATGACAACGGTATCAGTCATCTGCTAATAATGATGATAGCCAGTTTTGCCCCCCTGTCCTGAAAGGGACAATTTCCTTGCTGTCGCTGGAAAATTTCAGACTGCCATTCTTTTCCATAAGCCACCGGTGTGACGGTACGGGGCCCCTGCCAAAGGAAAAAAGCTTCTTGGCCCACAAAGAATCACCTTATTCCAAAGTAATTGCCAAGGCAGACTGCTCCATATTAAGTTTACCATTGCCAAGAACAATTCCTGCTGTGGGGATGTCTCAGGCCTTGGTAGCACAGGCTCATCTGTGCAAGTCCTTGCCTGGGTTATTAAATCTAGGTGCCTTTTTAGTTTGCCTTGGACCTAGCAGTCCATGGTAGTGGTGGTTGTGCAAATGGCAGTCTCACATGAAGAAGAGAGTAGGAAAGAGCAAATCCAGAAGGAGAACCCAGGTGCTTGGTCCTCAGTCCAGTGCTGTGCTCACCAGGCTGTGCAGGCTCCATCCCGGCGTGGCAGAGCACAGGCTGGAGCTACGGAGTCACCTGCTTTGCTCCAAAAATTTCTGTCACCTTCTGTAGTGAGAGGAGTTGTGCTGTTTCCAAAGGAAACTGAATTGGAATTTGAAGAACAATTAGTTGAAAAATAGACCTTGAAGTATTTTTAAGTCAAAAAGTTAATATTGACCAACAGAAATTCTGCTGGTAAATATTTGATTTCTTTCACTTTTCAGAAAATTCTCAGTTTCACATTGGAAGATGAAAATAATTGGCATAAGATCTCCGAAGTTAGTATTCTTGGCCATTTTTTTCCTTTTGACATTTGGAAGTAAAGTTGAAGGTTGCTGATGAAAATTTCAGTTATTGCCCTCTAACTTTTGACAGCATTTTCCATGGACCCTGATATGCCCAGACTGTTTTTCTATGCAGCCCATTCTTTAAAATTCAGTCACTTTTTTTTTTTCCTCATAAACATGTATGAGCCTACGTTTGGCCTTTGGTAAAATAAGACCTATTCCCAGCTTAAATCTTACTAACATCCAAATTTCTTGCTAAGCTTCTACTGCTGCTGAATTTAATCTACTCTGAATTATCAGAGTTCAGCTCCTACTATAAAGTATGTCAGACCTCTGGCTATGTGGTTTTCTTTATTATCATTTTTGTGTGTTTGTTCATGGACATCTTATTGTCCAAAAATTCCTAATGGTGAGATCAGGATCTCTCACCTTGTAAGCAGTGGTTGCTGGCAATGGAAAGGTCTGAATAGCATATTACTTGGACACTAAAAAAAACTTTTCATTTTAATCTTTATTATTTTTTCTCATTATTAATTTTTCATCTTCCTGGAAAATACTGGAGCTGTGAGCAATTTGGAAAATGGGTTGAAAGCCTGTGCTCTTGTGCTGTCCTTTCCACAACCTCTGCTGAACTGCTGTTTTGTAACTTTTAATAAGTAGGGTAAATGACAAATGACATCCCTCGAGGTTTATTCATTCCTATGCTCATGATCTACTGTTTAACTGGATTGATTTCAGCATGGGCTCCAGCTCTAGCAAATGCTCCCCAATTTCTTCCTTAAGGGAACAAGCAACTCCTTCAGATTGTTGTAGAACCAGAGTTAACAAAAAGGAGCCCCGTCACCAGGGCTTTACACACAGGTTTGTAGGCAGCTGCCTAAGCCAGGATCCTGCCCTGGAAGCAAAACACAGTCCAAGTGGTGCCCGTGATTGTGCATCTTATAGTCAGCCTGTTTTCTGTGCCAGCCACTGCCTCGTCCCCACCTGGTGAGAGCAGCTCTCCACTTTGGCAGCCTTTTTTTCCCAGATGGCTCCAGATGACTCCTTGCTCCATCCCTTGGCAGCAGAATCATCTCTGTGAAGATGATTTCCAGCAGTTAGTAACATGATAAAATGATACAAACAAAGAAAATAGGGAATAATGGAAAAGAGAACTGGATTTTCTACTGAAAGGTGGGTTTTCAAACACCTTTAGTAATCAGGCACCCAACACATGAAATGGGGCTATTCCTGTGGCAGTTTTGCATCACAACCAGACTTCATCACGATCCTGGATGCATGATGTCCCTTGTGTCCCTGCAGGCTGTCTGTATTTCTTACTGCTCCCTAAGTTCCTGAGGGGCAATGCAGGTCCTAAGCTGCAGCCCTTAGCTGCCCTCCCAGAGGTAGAACCGCCTCTGGTTGAGACCCTGCAATAAAATAACCTGCAAAATACATACAAATGGGTCAAGTGTAAGAGCAGCTGTGCTCTAAACAGGATGTCTTGAGGCCTAACAGCAGCAAGCTTTATCGCTGCTTTATTGCATGGACTGGGTGAGTGCCCAAAGAAGGTGAGCAATGGACTTCCATGTGCTTGAGAAAAGCATTTCTATCTTTGATGGGATACAACAAGCAAATATGAATTTCCTGCATTAGGGTAATATTGTGCAACACATTCCCCATGACTTCTTCTGCCCCCCCTCTCAACCTTATTGTTTTCAGTATTTCTGTAGTCGCCCTGGCTGCTGTGTAAGGAGGATGTGGAGGGGGTTGCTGGAGACTAATGTTTTCTTTGGAAGAAGCATAATTTCAAAATAAGCTTCCCTCCTAGATTTTTTAAGCCATCTAAATAATTATTTCTTTTGAGATGGATTTTCTTCCCCCTGTAGCATTCCTGCTTGAATTTATTTTCTGTGAAAGAGAGAGAGACTTTTCAGGTCTCAGAATATTGCTTTGGAAATTGGTTCATTTGCAGTTTGGGCTAAAGAGATTATTTTGACTGTTCAATCCCTCATTCTGGAAGGAATTTCTCTCCTCCACAGAGATGGAGCACCGTGCCTTACCCACTCTCTCATTTAGGTCTATGCAAACTGCTCTGGCTGATTGTGCCACTGCCACAAGTCCTCTACCTGCCTCTGGAGGAAAACCTTTAGTTTCATCATCCGATTGTATGAGATTTAACCCCCTTTTGGATGATATCCCTTTTGGATAATACCTTATTTATCCCATAACTATTGTCATTGAATATAGAATAGGTATGGAAATGGGTGCTAGTTTGTCTAGAAGCAACTGGCCCTACCCTTATTCCACCTGCATTCCTGACATGCAACAGACTCTCATGGAAGAGAAATATTAGGATGTTGTAGAAACGTTGGAAAACTGTTCAAAAATGCAGGACCCTTCACACCTTCCTGAAAGTGCATGATGTAATATATATATATATACAATGTATCTTATAATGTATATAGCCATTTAATTAATGTAAATTATGTCCATTGTTCTGGTACTCATTTTTTAAAAGAAATTCAGAGAATGGGAATAATTTGTGACTTGGAAAATTCAACTATTCTGTTGGTAGACAGAGTCTGATTTCACAGCAGAGAAATGCAAAAGTCAGCAAATTTTATTGGAAATAAGATTACATTTTTAACTATGAGTGTAATTAATAATTGAAAGACCTTAAAGGAGGAAGTGACAGATTCTCTACCAGTGGGGCATTTAAATCAACAGGGGATGTCTTCTAAAGACTACAAAGTGAAATTCCAGCCATTTTTCGGTAACTAGAAAAATCTTAAGTATCTCTTTTGGCCTTAAACCGCTATGAATTACATCTGCTTCTCAATCTGCAGAAATTTGCAGGATTCTGAAAACTTCAAATAATAGGCTAACAATGGTGAAGTATTACAGTTTTGTGCAAAACCCAAGGATTTTGGAGTTTCAGAAGCATTTTCTCGAGCTCTCTGCATTTTCCCTATTTATGTATATTTTCCTCTTAGATGAAATTCTTTTTATAACTCAGTCTTTTATATTGTTCTCTTTGTACCCTTTCTACACTGTAATCATTTCTTCATCATAATTCTCTTGTTGCTACGTGATGTTCAACTACTCGTGTTTTTCTTTGATTTAGCTGTTAGTTTTGTTTTAACTCTTTCCTTTCTGTGCTTGCCAGTAGTTCTCCCTAAATAAATAAAAATGAGCTGGATTCCATTTTCTCGAATGACAAGAAAGATTCATAGCTAAAAAAACAAATGAATTTCAATTGCACTTAGAGCTGGAAGGAAGAAATAAATTTATATGCGTAGACTAAATTAGTTTAACTGGGTCTCTTCCTTCTGGAACAGGCTGTTTCTTCTCAGCAGGCTGAATCCCACTTTATCAGACCTAGACAGAGAATTGCTGTGGTCAGCTTAGACGAGACTAATGACGGTTAACTAGAAGCGGGACTTTGACTTTCCATTTCAAAATTCACTCTGTGAAGCACATTCAATAAAATATGAAGATGTCTGGAGCCTATTACTTAGAAAAGCCAATGAAGTGGTAGATTTTCAGCTGGGAGAACTATGTGACTTGATCTGTGAGCTGCAGCTTGGCCAAATCTCCTATTCCTGAGAAAGTTTTTGAGAAACTCTATCTGACTGAATTTTCTGATTGCAGGAGAATTCACGGTGGGCAGCTGCCATCCTTGCAGGATCTGGGTTCGTAGTGTGCCTGGGATAACTATTTCCTTATGAGCAATCACAAACTTTTATCATATCTCTTGCTGGTGATAGTAATGGGTTGCTATTCAACTGTTATCAGCTAGTCATGATGTATATTAATTATCCTATATATAAAGTGTATAGTTACATTATGTATATATGTATATGTGTATATATATATATACACATACATACACATACACACACACACACATATATATACATATATATAAAATACACACCAGCTGATCATTTGTTAGCTCTGTTCAGTGAAGAGCAGAGCACAGCCAGCTCACCTGTGTCCCAGGACAAGGATACGCTGTTGCAACAGGCATACCTGTGCTCAGCTGCACCTGGGCCAGATGGGCTCGTTTCAGAGTGCCAGCCATTTCCTTTGGCTTCCCATAACGGGACCATGCTCCCCTACCAACGTGGTTGATCCTTGTTCAGATGGCACCTTGTTGACTTTCTAGTCTTTTGTAACTTCTCCACTGCAAGGCTTCCTTTTTCTAGGAGCTTTTCTTTCCAGGTTGCTTCTCTGGGTGCTGCTTTAAAGCTGTCTGTGGTCTCCTCTTTAATTGGTGAGTATGGCTTTCCTACTATTATGGGGACTTGATGTAAGATCTTAGCAGCTGTTTTTGCTTGGGAAATAGAGCCTGCTATGTTGCTTTTGCTAATAGCAAGCACGCTTCACTCTTGCTCTGTAATCTCATCGCCTTGAGGCTCTGTTTTTCCTGTGTGCCAAGCTGCATAAGCCTTGCCATAGTAGATGTCCTCAGACCTGTGTGTCTGCTTCCAATAATGTACTTGCTCAGAGGGAGCTACCTTGGAATGACTCGGCTGACAGTTGCTGGTAAAGGATGTGCCTGTTGCTGCAGGACTTCTTCCTTTGCAAACTCCAAAATCCACAGCAGAGTTACTGTGTGCATCTCAGACCACATAGAGTTCCTCATGTGAGTAGAAAACACAAATTCTGTCTGCATTGTGTTGCTCTGGCTGTTTGCAAAATTCACTTTTGGGCTAAATCCATCTTGCTCTAGACTTACGCTTTCCACATGCTCATTTTCAGAGACTTTCTGAAGTGCTGGATGTTAAAGAATGGCAAGTCAAGGCCTATATTGCAGAGTTGGTTTGTGCTCTGTATACAGAAGTCACAGTAGCTCTGAATGCTTCTGAACAGCCCAGCTAAAACACGTAGGAGCCTCTGCAGACAAGACTGTGTTTACTTCACAGTCAGGTTCTGTCATGTGTGTCTCTTGCTTCCTCTGTGAGTTAACTTTCCTTGTTTAAAAGTTATTTCCACACTTCAAGTTCCTGGAAACATTTCTTCGCAGCAATTTGCTTCAAACACACCTTGCCTTAGTTGTATTCTTGTTTCTTTAGTTCAGCTACAGAACCTCAACAGTTGATAAAAGTGAAGACTGGCCCTGTGAAATGCAGCAAAGCAGCACGGAGGGATGGCTGAGGCTGATGCAGGGCCCCACTGCTTGCTCACTGCTAATACATAAGAATGGGTCAAATTAGAGCTGCTTTTCTACCATGTTTAAGTACAACTTGCAAGACTTCTCCTCCATTTTCAGACATTATTAGCACTTGCTGTATAAAGTATTAAACAGGCGCTCTCCATTTATCCACATTAATGATTCAGTGCAAACTCCTGCTTTCCCATTAATATCCACTAACCTCATTCAGTGATAAAACTTGATTTAGCTTCCAAATTACCTCAGCACAAAATTTCGTGGAGTAGCATTGCCTAATAGCTCAAGGCTGTGTGAGCTGTTGCGATAGCCAAATAGCAACAGTGGCAGCACCTTTTTCCTGAGGCTCTGGGGGGGAAAAAAGAATCGATCTAGTGCATAAAGAGAGACACAAATAAATTGCTAAACAGTGTAATCCAATAATACCATAGATCTCAAAAATGAGTGCCTCAAAAATCAATAAAAAATGAAAGTGGAAGAGTTGTATTTGTCTGGATGCAGGTGTGCCAGGAGGACTTCCAGGTGAAGGCTCTAACCAGGCAGAGCTCTGGGAGGGGAAGCGAGTTTTCCCCAGGATAAGGGATGCCACTTGCAATGCATGGTACACCAGCAAAAGCCTAGTGCTCCAGCACTGGTGGGGACCATGGGAGAGGGAATGAGCTTCCCTGGGATTGAGGGACTGTCACACCACAGTTTCTGCATTGTGACTTCCAGTTGGGGCAGAGGTGGCTGCTCTGTGCCTGGGCTCCCAAATGACATGGTGCTGAGGAGAAGGAGGGTGAGGGGTTGGTTGAGGCTGATTTAGCTGTAAAAACTCCTAGTGTTGTGCCTAGGATTTGTTGGTAGTGTTGTGGATCCTTAAAATACAGTGATACCAGGTGCCTCTAAGCTTGTGTACCATGTTGGTGACCCCTTTTCTGTGCCTGTACTGGGCCTTCGTGCCTGCTCTGGATCGAGGAGATCACTGATCTGCGAGTTTGCTATGAAAGAGCCTGACTTTGCTGCCTTGCGAAACGTGCTGAATCGTCTCCCCAGGGACCGGTTTGGAGCTAATGGGATGTGGGTTTGGCTGCTTTGCTTTCCTCCCTGGTTTCTTTATTCCTCTCTTTTTCTGTAGGCTACTGGGTGCAGGTTTTGATGTTCAGGCTACTGAGAGGCATCCAGGGATGTGCCTTACTCTTTCCTCCTCCCCACTCTCAGTTTTGCATTAAAAATAAAATAAAACACAACTCCATCAAAATCCCAGTCCTACAGAGCATGAGCAGCCCCAAGCTGTGCTGCTCACTTGTTCAGACCCATTTTCTGCATTTGTGCTCTCCTTATTGCTCTCGTTGGAGCCTGTTGGCAGTGGATCAAGCATGGCTTTTTCTTCTTGGTGTGTATCAGCCTGCTGCATCCAAAGAGGGCATGGAGAGAATTGGGGGCATCACGTCATGCTGGTAGCTGCTCTTCTAGATACCCTATTAGAGTACTGCATGCATCAAAGAAAAACTCAAGGATTTTTGCATGAGCAGAAAAACAGGGGCGAGTTGGACATCTGGTACCTGGGAATGGAGGAAGAACTAAATAACCCAGAGAGACTTGGACCTTCTGAGTCAAATGTTTCCCTGGAATGGAGTCTGCTGCCTCCCAAATGGTGTAATTTAAAATCATTTGCTGTAATTTTAGGCAAGAATTATTAAATGAATATTAATCAGTCATTAAATTCTGTGAAACTGCTTCTTCATTCTGGGCTCAATGAGGCCGTTTAGCTGTGGCATATTCAGCATGTTAATGTCTGTGTGCGGAAAGAGGCTCCTGTCGGGGCCAGCGCGAAGCTCTCAACCCTGGTATGGGTGGCAGTTGGTTGGACCAGGGGGGTAAGTGTTTCCTGCAGTCTTATAGATTCTTACAAGCAATGGATGATAAAAGTCTAATGAAATATCAAAGGAGGAGGTCGTTCCTTTGTGAGGACGACTTGTGGAAGGGCGTAGAGAAATAACCCCAAGGCTTTCCTGAGCAACGCAGCCTGACGAATGGTTCGGAAGGTCTTTTTGTCTTCTTGGTGCTTAGCATTAAGGAAGTGAAGGAATGAGGCTGAACTCTTCCTAGCATGTGTTAGACGTGTGTATGTGGATTCAGACCAGGAGAACAGGAGTGAGCTTTCCATGAGCTAGTAGTGCTGGAGAGGGTGTTGTGTGTGGAGAACCACTGCCATGGTGCTTTTTCTGGTGGTTATAGAAGCCAAAAAGCTTGTAAGAGTGGGAGTGTTTTTGATGCATTTTAACTAAAGAAGTCTCTCTTTTGTGTTTCATTGAGAAGAGATTATTTTTTTCTTATCAGTCATTTTTTTAACGAAACATAGAAGGAATAAATCAAAAAGAAACCTCCTAAACACATGCAAGGCGAGGGGAAGAAAAACCCATGTATTCTCTTGCTCTAAAAAATAATGTATCATTAAACCTTGGAGTCACATTGACATTAGCAAATGGATTTGAAATCAACTTGAGTCTGAGAAGCTATAGAAAACCTGCCAAGTGACTAGAACAGATACTGAGGCTGATGTAAGGAAGTGGAACCATCTATTAAACAGATGCAACTTTCCATTTCCTAAGGGTTATTGGTTAGGGTGGTTCAGCCCTCTCCCTGGTGTGCATGTGCTGCGGTGGGATGGCCACAAGCAAAACCTAGTTAACAGAAAACATCCTGATCAATAAAAAGCACTGCTTTCCATTT
Organism: Nothoprocta perdicaria; assembly: GCF_003342845.1. Taxonomy (NCBI): domain Eukaryota; kingdom Metazoa; phylum Chordata; class Aves; order Tinamiformes; family Tinamidae; genus Nothoprocta; species Nothoprocta perdicaria. Next base: position 5,415,662 of record NW_020456198.1, on the reverse strand, counting down.
ACTCCTGTTTTTAGGGGTTTGTTCTGTTGCAGGAGCGGAAGGCACCAGTTCAATATCAATTCACTTTCTGGGTGGGGAGAGAGATACCGATATTGGCTTTTAATACGTGATGAAGTTTGTGACAACACTAAGCTTACTCACACTTAGACCAAAAGCAACATGGGGCACTGCATAATCCTGTGTTCGGTGAGCAGGCAAAGTAACTAGAGCTCTCTTTTGATATTATGCTGTCTAGCCAGGAACAAGGAAGGGGTTATTTTCCATTTAATCCTTTTTCTTGTCAGATCACTAAACACCAGAGTTCTTTACTTTGTGGCTGAATTGATGCTAGACCTGTGTTCAGGAGTGATACAGGGCTATTTTATTATCAGAGGAGATGCTTTAAGCCAGGGCAGGAATTTAATTCTGTGGAGGTTTTGTTTGTTTTTTTGTGTTTTTTTTTTTTTTTTTTTTTTTTTTTTTTTTTTTTTT